>NC_079442.1:33568339-33748339 GCF_903798145.1 Danio aesculapii | reverse complement strand
ATAATAATAATTATTATTATTATTATTACTGCATTTATTTAAAATTAGCCTATTATTATTATTACTGCATTTATTTAAAATTATTATTATTATTATTATTATTATTATTATTATTATTATTATTATTATTATTATTAAAACAGGCAATAATAAAATACCCAGTCGCTAAATAACAAAAAATATAACTCTGTTCGGGTCATTTAATCATTTGCTTAATTTTCTAGCAAGCCCATGAATGCCTATATTTTCAATGATTTTAATGTAGTTATACATTTAATAATGTAATTTGGTTTAAGTTATTTTTAAGTGTTTGTCCAGTATTATGGATTATCTTTATTAAAGCTAACTTAATATGTAGTGTTTTAGTCATATCAGATCAAATCAGAGTTGTAGGTCTAAATCTTTTATAATCGTTTTAAACCCTGACATTTAACCCTAATAAATATCTTAAGCTGGGGACAGAAGGGCATCCGCTGCATAAAACGTGCTGGATACGTTGGCGGTTCATTCCGCTGTGGCGACCCCGGATTAATAAAGGGACTAAGCCGAAAAGAGAATGAATGAATATCTTAAGCTATTTAAACATTTTATATAATACATAGTCAAAAACGATTACCCATTTTGCTGGCAAGGGGGCGACATCGACTGCGTATTGAAACAAACGTCAGTTTCTGAAACACGTAAAATCCACTAGATGTAAAATCACATAAAATCCACTAGATGTCAGTCACCACCTAGATAAGAGCTATTCTGGGTTTCCTATGGAATGCAGCTCAACTAAAAAATGTAAACTTGCTAACCCCTTAAGTGAGGTCCAAATCTTTGCTTTTTGTTTGTTTGTTCTGTTGAACACTAAATAAAATATTTTAAGGAAAGCGAAGAACCTATAAACCCTTACCCTACCGGTTCCCAACATTTAAAAAATATTTTCTTATGAGTTCAACAGAAGAAAGAAAGACGAACTGGTTTGAAACAAGTAAAGTGTGAGTAAATGATAACCGTTCACCCAAAACAAAATTTTCTATCCCTTTAAATACATGCATGGATAAGCACACGTTGTTAAAAGACTGGAAACTGTTATTTCTTTCCGTTTTTTTTTTTTTTTTTTTTTTTCTTGCATCAAGATGACAAATGCGAAAAAAAAAAATATTTAATGCAATCGGTCATTCTAATCATTGTTTTCAACTATTTGTTTTCTATGGTATGAATTAGCCTGTTTCATTTCTGTTTTCAAAGACGTAGCCTAGTAGTGCCATGCAATGCGTGGACTGTTTTTAAACTATATGTTTACTATCATTTTATGTCTAAATGTCAGATTTTGGAACGGTGTCATCTATATTTAATTTCGATGCATCTTTACTTTCTATAGCGTTTTTACAATGTGGATTGTGTCAAAGCAGCTTAACATAGAATCGTCATTGTTTCTTCCTTTACACTTTCCCAAATTCAGAATGTTTATTGATTTATTTATTAGGGCCTATAAGATGAATTGCAGTTTTATGTTTGCCGTTATGTTTCGATTTTTCAATGGGATTAGTTCGTTCAGGACTTTTGCACCTTTAAAGATGCACTGGTTTGTTCATTGAAGACAACGTTAATATAGGCTTCTATGTCAAATATTGCTAGACTCAAATAAAATATACTCTAAATACAAGTATAGTTTAGCTAGCCTATTTTGAGAAACAGCCCATGCTCTTATGGTGTTCCCACTATTTGCATCACAATTTATTTAGTTGATTCGAATATGCTTTTCAGGTCCACAATGTTTCAAATTTAATAAAATAACTTGTATATGTAATTTCTTGTTTGGTACAGCGTTAAAGCGGAATTGTTATTTTTATATGCTCTCCTAAAAATAAGAGTTTATTGCAATCGATGGCTCCATTAAACCTTTTAGAACCATTGAATCTTTTTAGCACAAATTTGCTTTCTTTTGGAGCCGTTCCCCGGATAAATAGAAATAAAAATAGTTCTTGTTAAAAAGGGTCCCTTAAATGTTCTTTTGGGAACCAAAAATGGTATAGTTCACATATACATTAATGTGAAATCTCATTTTGAATTTTGAATTATTACACAGTATTACCGCTAGGTGGCAGTATTGTGGTTAAACTCGTTACCGAGTTACAGTGTGCTTTGCTGGGTCATTTTATTCCATTGTCTCTTCCTCAACACATCAACTGATGAGGCCACATAAAAGTGAAAATAAAGAAAGTAAAGGAACCGAAGCCTATTTGTCAGTTAGCCCGAAAACCGACTGTGATTATCTGGTTATTTTTCAGGGTATCGCCTGCGGTTTACACTATGACATTTGTACAGGGCATAAACTTCCAACTTTGGTCTGTTGAGTAGACAAAAGTAGTGTCACTTAAATGTATTCGCTTAGCACACAGATGGAAAAAAACAAACAATTTATAAATGAATTTATTTAGAAGAATTTTTAGCCATGGAATGCAGAAATGTAACGTAGAATATTTGCTGAGACAAGAACTTGAGGTGTTAACTTGACCTCTGAATCTGAACTCTCACAGGCAGCTGTTCTGTAGTGTCACACATTGCTGGCACCGCCATCGTATCTATAAGCTGTTCATGATATACAGTTTTGTCGTTTATTCTTTTTATAATTTCAAAAGCTGTGTTTCTCAAGTAATGTTTACAAGTTAGCTGTGTAAATGTTACATATTTTAAGATTTGTTGGCTACTCTTAAAAGAGTCATCTGATTTTTTTTCATTCTCAAGATGCATATTTCTTTGTCTGCTTTAATTTAGTTTAGAAGCAAGCGTTTAACCAAACAGAATAAGTTCCAATGGGAAATGGGATAAAATAGTTTTTTTTCAACATGTGGCCGCAAAGCAGGCAGAGCGTGAAATTTGGCAAAACCTATGGAACAGATTATAATCTCACCGAGACACACTGGGGTTTGTATAATAAGCATAATGAAGAAGAATTCGATGACCGCGATTTGAGCCATTCAGCTTGTCATCCATCTATAAGCATTGACGAATTCGAGCAGGTTGCAAAGGGTATGTGTGCGTTTACATACTTTAAAAGAGTATGTTAGAAATGTAGAAAAAAAACTCTTAAAAAAACGTGTTTTTTTCCCTGACACATACCCCGTGAAAAGATGCTAAATTAAATAAAATAATTCAAATTATTACAAATAACACATTATTGAACCCACTAGAACACGAGAAATTTTCACCAAAACGCAAAGTTCGCAAATTATTATTATTAATTCCTACCAAATACATGTTACTATTAAACTAGCCAATCCACCTGTAGAGTATTCTACAGTCATATCTTATTGATTCGTGCTGTTAATAAACTGCTAGCGCATACAAAAAATAAAAGCTTCATGAAATTTTTAAATATGTCCAGTGAACTATAGCATGTATATGTTAAATTATTACCTTCAACTAAGCCTTAATAAATGTTAAAACATATATCCCCTTATTCTTGAATAGACTATTTTCTTAATATTTTTAACATTATATATTGTATTTTAACATTATATACAGATGATTTAATGTCCATTCATTAATTTGTTAAATGTCCAAACGCAAAATATTTATTATTTACTATTTATGACTCTATATATCTTGCTTAGCCAAATGAATAAACCTCTGTAGCTTGTTTTAATTAAAAATGCTTTTCTTTCTTTCTTTCTTTCTTTCTCTTTATGTGTCATTTTATTATCCTATTTTCCCATGTAATCTATCTAATAAAGCATATTAACAGTATGAAATAATCCAACCATTTCATGTCATAGGCGAGGTTATTTATTAAGATCTTATTGACAGTGATATGCTGTTAAAAAATGAAATCTCTAAACAATTATAATAAATCTGTGCTTAAAATGTCAAATGATTTAAAAAAATAATAAATCGGGTTGAACTTAATCTGTTAGATGTTGTAGCAAATTTTGTACTTTCTGTATTATTATTATTATTATTATTATTATTATTACACACACGTATATATATATATATATATATATATATATATATATATATATATATATATATATATATATATATATATATATATATATATATATATATATATAATTTTTTTTTTATTAATTAATTAATTAATTAATTTATTTATTTTTGGTTGTTCATTTCTAGCGAATATCTCTTATTATAACACAGGGTGAGTTGACAACACGTACTTGCTGTCTCTCCTGTGCTGCTTTTCTCGGCTGTAAACGTCCAGTAGTTCCTGGTTACTGACAAGCTGATCACGTGATTGTGGTGCCTGGATAAATAGTTTTTGGAAGCCGCGCGGGGGTATACTTGGAGGCTCATTCACGCACAGAGCTGCGACTGTACACGAAAACAAATGCTCGAATAATGAAAACTGAAGAGTTATTCATATTTATAGTGCTACTCGTATGATCCAAAAGTTTAAATTTCATGTGGAACAACTACTCGCTCCGTGAAAAGGAAATCCAGGTCTTAACCGAGTGTCCAGTTCGACTGAAAGCGCTCTGAGCTCTGGACAGTTTGTGTTATACGAGCACGGTTTGATTCTTTTCGAGTGTTTTTCGTACTTAATGTGCATCTTCTATGCGGCTCCAGGACGTGAAGAAAACATTGGCTTCTGGAGGACGGGAGTTTTGTTGTCACAGAACAAATAAGTGACTGAGAGGACTCACAGCTACTCGAGACTGGACACGGAACGCGAGAGAGGAAGACAAAAAGACTCTCCAAGGATGACTCTGGGAACGGACATGTCGGACAGTTCTGCTCTGTCTGACGACGTGGACATCGATGTCGTTGGCGGGGATATTGTAAAAGAGGGTAAATATCTACACCATCATCTTAGCTTTCACTTGGACAATGACTCCGATGACAACCTATCCCAGAACGCGGGGGAGGGCGCAATCTCTCCGGGCCAAAGCAGCTTGGACTGTCCGGCTGACAGGGTCGGGCAACGGGATGACAGCCGAACCGGTGCGTTGTCAGGGGATAAACCAGGAAAAAATGCATTAGTAAAGCCACCTTATTCTTACATAGCCCTTATAACGATGGCTATCTTGCAGAGTCCGAAGAAACGTTTGACTCTCAGCGAGATCTGCGAGTTCATCAGCAACAGGTTTCCCTATTACCGGGAAAAATTTCCCGCTTGGCAAAACTCCATTCGTCACAACCTGTCTCTTAATGACTGCTTCGTCAAAATACCCCGTGAACCCGGTAACCCGGGCAAAGGCAATTACTGGACCCTCGACCCAGAGTCCGCAGACATGTTTGACAATGGGAGTTTTCTGCGCAGAAGGAAGCGCTTCAAAAGACACCAGACCAACGAGATCCTTAGGGAGGCGGGGGGATTTCTACCTGGCTTTGGCTACGGACCGTACGGTTACAATTACGGCCTACAACTGCAAAATTTCCATGCGCATCACCCCTATCACCCACACCATCCGGGAAGCGCGTTCCCTTTCCAAAACACACCTTGTGCTCTCCCAACACCTTCATCGATTTTCTCCACGCCACACAGCTTGCCTTCATTTTTAGGTACTGAGCTGAGAAAGCCTTTTTATCCTCAACTCAGCCCGACTCTTCCTGGTCTGGCTCCGCTCAAAACGGACACTAATGGTCCAAGTCGGCCTTCCTTCTCTATAGACAATATAATTGGTGCAGCAAGCTCACCGGCTTCACCATACACCACACAACCGGCTGGACAGGCTCAGATCTTAGCCATGCTGACTCCCACACTTGCTTCGGCCACGAACCACTTGAATATAACGCAGGAAACGATGCTTCAGCCCGGCACACAGACTTTCTCGAGCAAAACGTCAAGCCTTAACAATTGCCATTTCTAGAGTGGCAACAAATAGAAAGTGCAGCAGTCCGTTTAATATGGTTGTTTCGTCATTTGCTAAGGTAGGATTTACACTTTTGCAAGATTAAATTGTCGCCCGCTTCATGTTTCCGAATTTTTAAATAAAAAGGCTAATTAAGTATATTTATGAACTGTAAATATGTAAGATTTGAAGAGATGAAGAGAGAAAGGCTGAAGAGAGGAAAGTAAGTCCATGTAAATAGTAAGCTAAGATTTCACCTTTGAACGGCCAGTGGACCTTTGCCGTTTTGTCCAAAAAGTCAAATAGTTTGTACTCATTGACATGGAATTTCCTCTTTTGGTTGACTTAAATGAAGATTGTTTTAATTATTCTATTGTTTTGTATATTTTGTGAGTTCGTGAAAAGCACTGTCAGTACCGAGACTTTAAAACTCAGGATTTACTTGTTTTGAAAGCACATTGCCAGAGACAATAGGGGCTGTAAATAGATTACATAGCTTAACGTCCCACTTCCCCTAGTTCTCTCAACAGAAGTGTTCTGGTGAATTTTATTTTATTTCTGTTGATAGATGATTATGTGGTTCTTGGTGTAAATCGCATTACCTCTTTCTGTCTGACTCTTGTGCATACGTTATTACATATTTCATTATTCCATTGAAACAAATTATCTGTGAAAAGAATGTTGTTATATGTAAAGAGACGAAACAATGTCCATAGGTCATTTTTTGTTGTAATGGCAAGACAATAAATGTTTGTGAATTTTCAAGATGTTTTGGTTAACTTCTTTTCGCTTTAATTTGTTATCAGGCCTACCGACTTACAAGCCAACGTGGTTTAAAGGCTACAGTTTTTTAAGTTTAAACAATTATGTGAGTTAGGAAAACATTAACCACCGTGTTTTTGGTTTATTGCAATTATTTTTTTACACACAAAATAGATGTTAAAATAGAAAAAATCAAACTGTGTGACGTTTTCACACTAGTATTTACTACACTGAGGGTCCAAGGCACATGTTTCCTCTTGTGTGGCGCTTTGAGCCTTGATAATTGACCAGTTTCTGGCAAATGACAAAGAGCTAAAGCAATGGGAACATCAGCGCTTGAAAGCCTATAATTGAATGTGAGGGTTCTACATGGATACCCACGAAGTCTTTTGAGGATTCGTTGCTAATTTGTGGTAGCATTTTTTTCATCTGGAATCTAATCCACAATAATGCAGCTTTTTGCCCATTTGTTGATGTTGTCACTGAAGACCTTGTCCCTAAGGCCTGAATGGGCGCCCAGCAAGTGGTCCCTAGCGAGAGAAGCCACACACATTTGCTTCTGAAAGGCGATCGTCTTAAAAGACTCTCGGTTGTCCGCTTTCATGTCATCTGTGTTGTCTTGAGACATGTACAAAAGAAGCAGCGGGAATTCACCGTAGAGCGAAAAACAGACTGATGAATCAATTTCAGAGTTGGCCGAGCACACGGTACTGTTCAGGAGGTGGTATGAAAAAGCTGCCTTTATTTACTTGGTTCTTGCGTAAATGGGTAAATTTGCTTCGTGGGGTGTTTTTGACAACTGGTTGTTGGGGATAAAGGAAGGGTTGACTCACTCACCGTATTTTTCTCTCCTTTTCAATTCCGCAAATCCTTTTGAAGCGAATGCAAACATGTCGGTCGTGTTTGTAGCCCATCAATTTAAAACGTCACACATTTTGCCATCTAAAAAACAGGCTAAAATATGGGGTCATATTTCATAAGTACAAAAAAGAGCAAAAGTAGTATTTAAATCCTTTTTTCCATTCCCTTCCAGGCCACCAATCAAATACGCGTGAAATTGCTCTGTCAAGTGTTTTTCGTTTTTCTGTCATAATAGTTTTATCAAAATATCATACCAAAATCTTTTTAAGGGGAGTGAAATATATTTTAAAATACATTTTATTTTTGTATATTTTTGTTTTGTACTAGTTGCAGAGTGTCTTATTAGGTAAATTACTGAATTATTATTACAATTTCACATGAATATAATGGGCGGGAAAGGTAATGGATGCTTCGTCTAAATAATAAACCAAGGGTCTTATAATTATAGATTCACAATCTTTTCTATTATTATTATTATTATTATTATTATTATTATTATTATTATTATTATTATTATTATTATTATTATAAGGTTACTATTGGGAAACCAGGCTGTCTTGAAAGCAGAGGTCGTGAGCTTCTCTATTAAACTAGTGGGAAAAAAAGATTGGGAAGAAGAACATTAAATGTTTTGCTGGTCGGAGGTGACAGAGAGCAGCAGAGAGGAAGGAGAATTACACAATAGAGTATACTTTTGATCTGTATTTACCACAGCGTAAAATAAACAGGGCCTATAATCGCGGCCTATGAATTAAATCAGGAGAAAAATCTCTTCAGCCTAACCACACTTGCTCACATGTGGTCGTGTTTGCGCCATGTCATAATTTACAGCTAATTAATTTTTTGGTGATTAATTAAGTTTCAGAAAAATGGTTCTTGATTAAAGGGACGAAATGCGAGATGGGCTTTAATGTGAAAAAAGGGATGTTCATCTTCTCTCTTGACGTTCAGTACTTCTGAGTCTTGTTTTGTCTCTCCATGAGAAATCACATCACTCTCCTTTAATCGGATCGAAAGTGTAAATCATGGGTTACGGCCTTAAATCCCACTAATTGCCCGTTTATTTCGCTTTCATTTTTTCCGTGTGGCGCGTTACTTACACCATGAGGGACCACCCACGATTTCGCAAAGAGCAAGGCATATCTCTACTTATCTCTTATATCGCTGTAATTTTAAAACGGATATCTCTAAAACAACTTCTGGACGGTGTTTTGTGTGTTCTTTGATTTTTTTTTTTTGCGATGTTGTCAGCTTTTCTTGTCTGCCTTTTTCAGCCTGGATATGCATCTGTTGCGTGAATTTGATCTCAGTGTTGCGTGCAGTTAATTGTCTTTACAGTTACTTGCGTTGACAATTAGGTTTAAAGTTGAGGTTTAAAGTTTACATTTACTGAATATATCCAATCGACCCCTCCGCCCCCCAAAAAAATTTTTATAAGCTAATCTATGTTTTTAAAGGTTAGGGAAAAGTTTATATTTTCATTTTTTTATGGAGTGAAGACGTGCAGGTTTCTTTAAATTAGATCTATTTCACCGTAGCTATACTTTTTTGTTTTATAGCAAATCTATAGTTTCATGCATTATTGAATATTAATATTTCAATAATTTCTTAGCCGAAATGTCACAGGCACATTAGCAAAAAGCTGCACTTTCATATTATTTTCATTTTAGAAATGACTTTCTCGCAATACGCGTGAAATATAATTATTAATGTTGTTGTATATACATATATATATTGTTACTATATTATTATTATTATTAACAAGGTGCGTTAAATTTATAGGGCATTCAATTATGGGAAAAGTGTCCACATGCATTGTCTTTTCATTTAATTTTGTGACATTGCATAAAAGCGGACTTTTATGACTTTTATTATTATGGCTATGTTGTTGTTGTTATTATTATTATTATTATTATTATTATCATTATTATTTGTATTCTTTAGAATTATTATAATTATTAAAGCCTATTACTTGCCTTGTTGTTATTGGTGCTTGTGACGGATATATTGTAACTGTACCATGCCTAATATTCGTAAAGATATTGTTACAATGCTATAGATTTGGCTATAGAGTAAATCTGATTTAGTTCCATTGTTATAATTAGAAAATTATGCAAAGCGCTTTGATATAAAATAGGTCTTCGGTACATGCACCTTAGATAAACTGGGGCACCTGTCGCAAGTACACAACTTATATAATTGTGCAGTTGCTGCTGAACGCATGAGCACGTTCGTGCGTTCAGCAGCAACTGCTCGATTTAATAATTATAAATTTTTTAAAATGTCTTTATCTCCGTAATATATCTTGTCCAAACAAGTACTTAAATTAATCATTTTTTTGTGTGTGAATTTAGAGTCAGTTGTTCAAAATAATTAGGCCTACCTGTGTAGATGTTTTATTATTACAAGTAGGCCTACAAAAAATGACTAGAAGTGATTGCGTTTCCTGATAGTTTTAATCTCTTTCAATTTTAAAAAATTAGGCCTTCATTCAACTTTTGCTGTTGTGTTTTTAAAATCTCTCTCTCTCTCTCTCTCTCTCTCTCTCTCTCTCTCTCTCTCTCTCTCTCTCTCTCTCTCTCTCTCTCTCTGTGTATCTCAAACATACTCTTTCATTTAAAGCGGTGAAATAAACATGATTGGAGCTCTCGTCCTCATTGTGAAGGAATGCCGGCGGCCGAGTCCCCTGACACCTTGGCATGAAGCAGAGATGTACGGCCACAATAAATTAGACCCTCCCTCTGCAGCCCAGCATCTCCCCCTCCATGTTTTTCTAGCGAACCGAGGAATCCTCTGCTTAATTAATTTAGAATGTGTAAATAAAGCAGAGATACAGGCCTCCCCTCTTTTCTGGAAACAAAATATTAACTTTGGAAGTGTTCGCCCCATCGACTTCGACTCACTGAGACTCACTGAAGGACACCTGCTGTTGTGCTGCCATCCCACACACAGAGAAACACGCGATGAGCGAAGAATAATCTCAAATCTGTTCTGTCATCAGATCAGCACAATAGCGTCTATATATGACCCAAAAATGACCGCTCGACAAAAGTGATGTATGGTCCGTTTAATGACAGTCTCTGTGGCACGATGCCAAGTGATCCTCCCGTGCGTCTTCTGGGTTTGCCAGACAACAGAAACACACACTCCTCCAAGATGTGTTGGGGATATCATCGAATCGGAGCCTGGCTTAGTGACGGTTTAGTGTTAGCGTTATGGAAGCCGAGGACTTAACTTGTGACCTACAAACTCTCAGTTTGATGGAGAGGGGCAGCTGTCGTCTGTCCGAGAGCATGCTCCCGTTATCCGGTCAGTAGGATACCACAGTTTCTCAAAAAAAAAAAAAAAAAAAAAACGCAGTCTAAACATACACAATTTGAATGACTTTTCCCAAAGGGTTATTTACTTATATGCATGCAAATCGAGTGGCACCAGCTTTCAAAATGACTTTTTCACAGGCACATAATAACTAGGGTTCGCTTTTAGCAAGAACTAAACAAACTCCAACACTTTTCCAATTTAGAAAATGACATTTAAATACAGAGGGGTACAACAAGGGTAGTGATTTTTCAATTTAGTAAGTCCCAAGAAACTATCAACATCAGACTGAGAAAACTCTTAAGTGAAATGTGGGGATGTCGAGTCGCCTCAGATAACGGCATAACATTTCACATAGTCTCTCTGTAGTACTCTGAAAGAAAGATTTTCCCTCAGTGTGAAATTTTGAGGTCTGTCTAAACAAAATAATGATCTTTTGGTTTTCGGGTCTAATCCAAACACGTTTCTCAACGATGAAGCATGCAAACCTTTTCATCTTGAAATTAAAACTTAATTCCCGTGTCACTTTTAAAGGCTCAGTTTTCCACAGTAAAAGAAATTAGATACACGTCTATCCCTGGGCCAGGTGAAAGAGAAACTTTGTCAGTGTAGGCATTTCATATCTTCGTAAACCAAAGACTGTTTTCGGAAAGAATGGGAAAGTCCCGCGATAAAAATGAAGTTTACTATCCAGAGTGAAATGCGATCAGAGAGAGGTCGCGGGGCCAAACTTTTTAAGACTAATGTTTATTTAGAGAAGTGAGCGCTGTCTATGAGCCTCCCGCGCTCTCCTCGAGCGCAGCACTAATGTCTTTAGCAGAACTGACCGGACCACCGCGCGAGCAGCTTTTTTCCCCGCGTGCGCGCGCGAGAGCCTCTCCTGGCTACTGACACTGTGGCGGGAACCCCTCGAGGTGACTTGTGTGTCAAAAAGCGAGACGGACAAATCACAATATTTGGGTTCAACACATTTGTTATTTTGGAACTGTAACCGTTACGCAAATGAACTTGTTTTAAAACTAATTGACCCGTTGATTTGATGCTTTTTGATAACAGATAAAAGCCTCCGTGTTTTTGTTTAACTCAGTGTGTGCGTTGTTTGTAAGTAGATCGATGCTCCTGTGAACTCTTGTGTTTTCTTACAGTTTGTAAAATTGAATTAGATACGGTTAGGAATCTGACCTCGTAGCAGACCCGCACATATTTCCAACTCCCAGGTTCGTCGTGTTTTGGGGTGTTTTGTTTGTTCAGCTGGAATGGCCATCAAACAGCCAGTCCGTGTCTTCCGCGTCGAACTCCCTCTCCGCTTCTGCCTCTCGCTCCCTCCTGAGACGACTGTCCCCTCTCACGCTCTCTCTCTCCCGGCCGCGCCTCACGACACGGATCCTACGGAGGGTAACGAGCTCTGAAGGAACAACACAAAACATTAGTGATCCAATATCTTAATGACTTTTCGGCAATAGGGGTTGTGAAGAACGTCACACGAACAAGCTGAAATACTGCAGGTCTAATGTCACAGTGCATTTAAGGTAATAATAACCTAGCCATTTTTGTACATTGCCATTTTATTCAGATTCAATATTCAAATAATAAAGTGAAAAAGTGAATTTAAGCTTTTTATGTCAATCTGCATGTGGTGGTGATGATACCTATAGGCTAGCTATATGCTGATACTTGATATAGTTCTTTTTTAATGTTGAGTAAAAAGGCTCTCTATATTTAACAAAGTACAAAATAATGGAACCAAGCAAGTTGCTTACACATGCCTCTCATCTATTATCCTACATGTGAGCATGTTCTTAACGTTATGCACTCACTCTTAAAAATAAAAGCTTCCAAAAAGATGGAATCTTTGATGGAACATTTTCAGCCATACCGTATTTCAATAGACCATTTTGAAGGATGTAAGCAAAAACAATGGTCCCAATGTATTCCTTGTTTTACATTTTTCATTTCTATAGCTTCAGAGAATCCAAAAAGAGCCACATATTGATAAATATTGTTATGATAACTGTTTTAACATTAATTTATGATTGAATTGCCTCTTGTTACAGTTATGCAATAGTTTGGTAACAAGAAGGCCGATAGACAGTTCTTAAAAGTGCTATTTCTTTTTTTAGTGGTGAGAACATGAAATTAAATTTGTGCAGTAAAAAATCTGTAGATGTTAAATCCAACTGGTTGGGTTTTCTCAGACGTTGGGTTTTCCATGTTTTACCCATATTTTTTATTTGGGTTGCACTTGCCCCAAATGTTAAGCATAGGCTTGAGCTAATGATTATCTGACTATTTATTAAAACATATTTTAAGGAAGATATATATATTTATTTAGTTTTGCCAGTGTTTGATCCAAATTTGGACTGCAATAACTCATACATTTCAGAATCGGAAAAAAATACTAGATAACAATATAAAATAAATCATAAATCCATTATCTCTACAAACTTATGGTTTTGGCCGTATAGAGTTGCAACAACATGTTGCTTGCAATTTAAGTGTTATTGCGTTAAAACTACTGGCCAGATGCCACACCACTGAGATAAGGCCATTGAGAGCACATATACAATGGCTGGGGAGCAACACATACCAAAGAACATACTCCAGTGAAGAGGCAGCGGGCAGAGAGCGCAGGATGAAGCCTCTTTGCACTTCACTCTCTTAGTTCTACCTTTGTGGGACCCTGTCATAGCAGAGCCCCCTGTCTCCCAGATATGGGCCAGCATACGGGCACAATAGCTTTCGAGTTCACCGGGTGACTCGAAACACTTAATGTTCCACCGCTCTCAAGCACATTTCCCCAACCCCACTCTATATGTTATAGTGGTGTGAGGTAATGAGTGTGTGTGTGTGAGAGAGAGAGAGAGAAAGAAGGAGCATATGTGATGTGCCAAACAATAATCCAGATTTGTTGCACCATAGTGTTTAACACTTGTCCAAATGTGTCCTCTCTCGTCATTTATTCTTTCAGGATTCGATGCTGCGCACCATGCTAATTCTTTAAATGAACAGGATTGTTACATTATCTGAATGGATTTACTGTCATTATGCTCACATTTGTAAATATATGTGCAGGAGAGGAAATGAGAAGGGGAAACGATTTGCACATTTTGGGACAAGTCTTCCCCCCTTGCTCCTGTTGGTCATCCCTCTTCTACACCCCAACCAGCCGAAGCGAATCCACAAATCAAATGTTCTGGAACAAGTGAAAAAGAGCTCTCTCTATACACATTTATAGAATAACAAACATGGTGAAAGTATATATGGGTCAAAGACAAAAGGGGTTTTCAAGTATCAAAACCAAAAAACTCTAATGCAGATTTATGATTATTATTTTATAATGTGTAAAGTTAACATTATTTCCTGATGACACTCACTAAAATAACATTCAATGCTGTTATACAAAGAAATTACATATTAAAACATTATATTTAAGCATCACAGTAGCCCCAAAATACTAATAATTATTACATATTAAATATGTATATTTTGCCACTATCCTCAAACTGCATCAGATTCACCAGTGAGATGTTTTGAAATGTTTTTTAAACATTTCACACTGTAATAAAATGTAACATGATCACTTATCCACTGTAAAACCCTAAAAGTTAAGGTAACTCAAACCATTAAAGTTAAGGAAACCGATTGCAACAAACCATTTAAGTTTAAAAACTAATCTTAATGAGTACTGTGAACTTAATCTATTTGAGTAAACGAAGCAATTTGAGCACAGTAAAACCCAATAAATGAAGAGAACTCAAACCAACTGAGTACTGTAAAACCCAATAAGTTAAGGCAACTCAAACTGTTTGAGAAAACCGATTGCTACAAACCATTTGAGTTAAAGTAATCTATACAAGTACTGTGAACTTACTCAGTTTAAGCTAAAGTAATGAGGTATTTAATTAACTCACTACCTTCAACACTGAGTTCAAAACTCTTTTCCAATGAGTAGAAATAACATTCAATAAATTTTAAGTGAACTACACTCATTTTATTTGATAAAGTTGACTGTTGGGTTGACTAGGTTAAAAAAAAGAATGAATGAATGATCACTTATTTCTTTAGATATTTTTGTAAGTTTATGCTCAATGACAATCAAACATTTATTTAACCAATATTTAGAAATTTTATTTCACAAAAAGTTTATTGAAACATTAAAGTAAAAGCTGCTTGCTCGGTGGTGCCCAAACTTTTTTATATAAAGGGTCGAAAAAACCAAATATCATTATGAGCCATGAGTCGAAGGTAAATATACCAAACTATATTACATTAAAGTTGCCATGGGTAATTTCCTAATTTATTTCATAATATTTCAAAATACATTAAAAAGATTACTTTAAATCATATTAACTAATGCCAAATAACTTTTAAAATGATAACTTATTGCAATAAAAACATAACAGTGATTAGTGGAAGAGAATGCTGAATACACTAGTCAAGCAGAATCTGCCTTTGCCTTGATTTGAAGTCTCAGCATAATTTACACCATTTAACTGAAACATTTAATCTCAGTTAGCTTTTAACAATAAAACAGACAAACAAAAAGTGACATTAGATTTGAAATGACAATCTCTAAATCATCCCCATCATTCTCAGATGGGATGGTGGGCCAAATCAAAGGTTACCACGGGCCAACTTTGGGCTTATCTGTGCTTGCATATAGTATATTGTCTTTGCATGTTAATTCACTTTGTGAATTTTATAGGACGCAGACACCAAAATAGGGTGTTTTTGACCCATGTACAAAGTTCTTTTTATTTTTATATTTAATTTTTTTATATGTCTTAGCCAATCACCTTTAACAGACCCCTGGCTTCAGCCATCAGTGTAAAGACTGGCTACATGAGAGATATGTATATAAATTGATAATATGGATAGATATTTTTTTAAGCAACAAAATTAGAAAATGGATAGTTCATTACATTTATTCATTTATCAGGTGCTATTGTTTAAAGTGACTTACAATGGAGGAGGTATTCAGCGATTCAACAAGAAGAGGCAATACACAAAAAAATGGCTAGTTATTCATAGTACCTTGTTTGTGCTCAGAGAATTTAGTGCTAGAGTAGGAGGGGTTTTTTTGTGAGACAGCTTCTGGTGGTTTGGGTATTATTGACTGGGGTTCAGGTGTTCTCTGAAGAGATGGGTTTTTAGTTGTCGTTTGAAGGATACCAGTGTATCATTATCATATATCATATAATTTATGCAGTAAAATTTAGCCCTCATTTGAAATTTCCCTGTTTAATTAGTTTAAAAACGTTAAGCAATGTTTAACAGACATTTGTTTGGATGCATTTCTTAAAAGTAATAGTTTTAATATCTAATTTCTTTTGTCTTTGTCATGATAGCAGTACATAATATTGTATCAGTTATTTTGCAAGATACTTAATCAGCTTAAAGTGCAAATAAAGGTTAAAATAGGTTCATTAGGTTAAAAGTTAGGTTAATTAGACAAGCCTTTGGACAACAATGGTTTGCTCTGTGGGTAATTGTAAAAAAAAATTCTCAAGGGGGTAATAATATTGACCTTAAAAATTGTTTTAAAAAACTGCTTCTAACTTTTTAGATTCCATTCTAACTAAAACAAATTAAACTTTCCCCAGATGAAAAAATATTCTAGGTAATGCGGTGAAAATTTCCCTGCTTCATTAAACATAACAGAAATACATTTAATTTATCAATTCATATAAATGATTAATTAATATATAATTACATTTTAATGTATATGTTAAATATAAGTCTGATAAGCAGATTATTTACAAATTCCTCCTTTCTTACCACTGTACACTAAATTTATTACGCATTAACATATTTTCATTGAAAAATAATTGAACTGTTTTTTTTATCCTGTTTTCCTAAGAGAAATATAAACATTCTTCATCCACACTATTAAATCTTGTGCACAGTCATGCCATTGTCATGGACGGTGGGGCGTGATTCGTTGCACATGTGCTAAAACCAACCACAAAGAGCAGACAATGCGTTTCTATCTGCCTATTTCTTCCCCTTGACCACATATGTGCAATATTTGTTGACTCTCTGCGGTTTACCTATGATTTTGTCTGTTTGTGCACACAGCCGACAGGTATGAGCCCATCGTGTGCAACATGCAATCACTAAAATACTTTCCCCGCATCACCAAACAGCACAGGAGCCGTGGAGCACCACTATTATTACAGCAACTCAATTTCGCACAACCAAAGGAGAGAGGAGGTGGAGACTACTTATCACTCCTACAGAGAGTTTCTAAGGTAGTAACCCTACTTTAGTGGTTTTAGTCCTAAATACTGCTTCTCATACCCTAATCCTTTAAGAGAGCCCTGTGTGTGTGTGTGTGTGTGTGTGTGTGTGTGTGTGTGTGTGTGTGTGTGTGTGTGTGTGTGTGTGCGCACGTGTAGTTATATTCCCCTTAGCCTTTTGTTGCCTTTAGAGAACCTTTCCTAGGACTATTTTTCAGCCCTGAAGCACCATGTTATGGAGGAACAAGTCTTTTGTGGCGTATGTGTGGGTTTGTGCATGTGCATATATATGTGTGTGTGTGTTGCGGCCACACAGGGCTAAAGGTTCTGAAGTGGGTTGTGGTTTTCAGCCCCCAAGTTCAAAGCTGAGGAGGGCTGAAAAGCGGGAAAAGATGATGAGACCTCTCTAATGCGCCTTATTTAAAAAATGTTAGGAATAAAGAAATAAAAGCTGGCCAGAAACAATGGCCGTCCTCCCTGAGAGGCAGCAGCAGCGGAGGTGAAGTGCCCTGAGATTGCAGTGCAGAGGCTCAAACAGAGAAGCATCTGGCAGCACAGGGGCTGCTTATAATCTGCCCTAATGATTAATGTCCTCCAGTAATTTTACTAAGGATTTCTCCTCTCCTTTTCTGTCATGAATGCATTGTTGAGGGAGCTGGGAGAAAGTATGCCCCTCTGTGTGTATGTGCATGCTGCCGGCGGAGAAAGTGACAGAGATGAGGTTAAGTGGGGCTGTTTAGATGTAACAGATGCTGAGTGAGCGAGAGAGAGCAGAATGAAAGGACATCTCAGGGCTACTGGAGGAAAGAAGCTCGAGTGAAAATAATATAATTGCAACAGGGTCTCTCCATATCATGTCGTTTGCATATGCGTTTGAACCTGGAGTGTTGGAAGTATGTATACGGCTCACAAACAGAGTCACAACCTGATCAATAGATAAAAGGTCTTCTGCACTCCAAAAAAAAAGAAGTCATTGGTGTAACTTAATATGATTAGGGTGTACATTTTCACACATTTGAATTGTGTTATTTCTACTTAAATCAGTCAAATGGAAACTAAAAGCAAAGTTAATTTTGAAACAAGATGGAGTTGAATTATCTTGTGAGTTTATCTTAAGCGCAGTTTATTCTTGTTGAAGCAATCAACCCAATACTTACAATTCTGTCATCATTTACTCACCCTACAGCAGTCACAAACCTGTGAGTTTCTTTCTTCTGTAGAACACAAAAGAAGATATTCTGAAGAAAGATGGAAACTTCCATAGTATTTGCTTTTCTGCTCATGCTTTATTTTAAGTACAATTCTTGTACCATTACCTATAGAAATGTTAGCTCAGTAAATTACTTATTTACTGCTTATTAATAGTTAGTAAGGCAGTAGTTGGGTTTAGGTATAGGTAGGATTAGAGATGTAGAATAAAATCATACTTTATACAGTGCTCAGCATAATTGAGTACAGCCCATTTAGAAAATGAATATCTTTATCCATTTCTCAGTGAATATAGGCAATATATTTTGGTGCATTTAAACAAAACAGATTTATTAAAGAGATTTATTTATTAAAACAACATTTTAGTCATCAAATATATTTAGAAATAGAAAGATAATACGATTAAATTCAAGCAAAATATTGCAAAAAACAAATTACAATCTACAAAATTTCAACTAAACTTTAAATTTTTTTTTGCTTCTCTTGATTTATCCTCTTTCTGAAAGTTGTATTTATTATTTTTCTGTCACATGAATTTGGTTGTACTAGTTTTTGGACCATTATTGTAAGTTATTATGCTAGATAAGCGCCAGATTTGGCTTCACTCCCACTGCAGAATCATCCCAATTGATCTAACAGTATACTTTATTTCTAAATAGAGACATTAAGTCATATAGTAAACTTTTATTCATATCACAATATATATCGCAAAATAACAGCAATGCTAGATTTTTTTTTAGATTGTGCAGCACTAGTGTAGTTACTTTGCAAGTTCAATGGAAAAAAATAAACTAAAAGGTTTGAACTAATTAAGGATGGTAAGTACTTTTTTATTTTGAGTTGAAATATCCCTATTAAGTTGGACAACAAGAACGAACAAAGAAGAACTAATTTTATGATGTTTGTATATGTAACATGGATGGGGCAATTAAAAAGAGATTGATCTCATGAACTGGCATTAGCAAAGTTACTGGTCATTGACTGAAGCAACAAATAGTGTTGTTGTTGTTGTTAATAATAATGTTCTTAATAACCTTCTTCGAAACTCTTCAAAATCATCCAAATGAGTGAAGATTAAACTATCAAGTCTTCCACTTAAGATGACGCTTTTTGTCAATATATACAGTGCTCAGTATAAGTACACCCCTCACAAATCTATCTTTTAAATTAATATTTTTAATAGGAAGCTATAATATAATATTATATTTGTGCGTATACTAATGCATATACATTAGATAAGTCAGTACTGAAGCCAAATTTGCAGTGCATTTCTGTATTTGCAAATGTTATGAGTATTTTTATGCAAAACAATCAACAAATATAATCAAGAAAAATATACAATTAATTTAATCGTAGTTATAGTCACAAATTGTACAATTTCTTATGTCTGAAAAATCATTATACAATCATAAGCATCAAACACATGCAAATGAATTATAATATAAACTCAACATTGCAAATCCTGCGATGTGACTACTGCGAATGATCACATTGCCGATATCGATGCTAAAATCATATATTGTGCAGCCCTAAGCTACACTATAAAAATCCTGCTTGTCTTGAATTTTTGAGCTTAATCAAATTAACCTTATGAGTCCATTAAACTTATACTATGTTAAACTGACTTGCTTGCATAACTTATAAAATTAAGTTAGAACATGATTACTTAGTTTATTAAGTTACAATGAATTAAAAACATATTCTGACATGACTGATTGTTCAAATCATTTTTACAGTGTTTTTTTCCCCCATATCATTTATTACAGTGACTTCCATAATAGGGAAAACAGGAAAACTTTACCTTAAGCACTTATTCAGACTGTTCACTACGGGTGTTATTGCCTTCCTATTAAAAGATTTTAGCTGTTATTAGTACTTGCAGTGCTTAACTTATATATGTACACTCCTCACAAATCTCTCTTTTAAATTCATATTTTATATAGGAAGCTGTACAATATTATATTTGTGCGTATACATTAGATTAGTCAGGACTGAAGCCAAATCTGGAGCTTATTTAACAAAATAAATTACGACAATGATCCAAAAACTAGTACACCCAAATTTATATGTTATAGAAAAATATTAAATACAAATTTAAAAAAGAGGATAAATCAAGAGAAGCAAAAAAAAAAATGTAAAAGTTTAGTTGAAATTTTGTAGATTGTAATTTGTTTTTTGCAATATTTTGCTTGAATTTAATCATATTATCTTTCTATTTCTAAATATATTTGATGACTAAAATGTTGTTTTAACAAATATATCTCTTTAATAAATCTGTTTTGTTTAAATGCACCAAAATACATTGCCTATATTCACTGAGAAATGGATAAAGATATTCATTTTCTAAATGGGCTGTACTCAATTATGCTGAGCACTGTATAAAGTATGATTTTATTCTACATCTCTAATCCTACCTATACCTAAACCCAACTACTGCCTTACTATTAATAAGCAGTAAATAAGTAATTTACTGAGCTAACATTTCTATAGGTAATGGTACAAGAATTGTACTTAAAATAAAGCATGAGCAGAAAAGCAAATACTATGGAAGTTTCCATCTTTCTTCAGAATATCTTCTTTTGTGTTCTACAGAAGAAAGAAACTCACAGGTTTGTGACTGCTGTAGGGTGAGTAAATGATGACAGAATTGTAAGTATTGGGTTGATTGCTTCAACAAGAATAAACTGCGCTTAAGATAAACTCACAAGATAATTCAACTCCATCTTGTTTCAAAATTAACTTTGCTTTTAGTTTCCATTTGACTGATTTAAATGCACCAAAATACAATGCCTATATTCACTGAGAAATGGACAAAAATATTCATTTTCAAAATGGGGTGTACTCAATTATGCAGAGCACTGTATCCATCTATTCCATGCAAATCTAAGAAATACACATTCACCACCCAGATGGTTTTACCAACAAAAATTATTCATGTACTCCCAACACAAAATTCTGAAGTGAACTTATTTTTTTAAATAGAAATACATAATAGAAATAAACTGTAAATCGTATTAAAGAACTGTCTTGTTTGAGCTCATTATTTAAAGAAGTAAATTGAGCATGCAGCAAAAACAACATAAAGTCTATTTTTGTTGTTTTATTACTGCTCATGTTTTGGACTGTAGGGCAGGAAGTTTTTTCTGGGTATTTGTGTGCACAGAGGATATGCTGTGGAGCAGGAGGGAGGCCGGCAGTGTGGCATAGCCCTGACTGAGTGTCATGACGGGAGGGAAGAGGAAGCGAGTTGTGTGTCCACCAATGTTTGTCTTCCCCTGCGGTCCTGCCCGCCTCTGTCACACACTATTGTGGCCCAGGCAGATTGATGGGCAGCAGTGGCAGGAAACGAGCTGGGAAAGAAAGAAAAAAACTCTGAAGCAGGTAAAAGAATATGCTGTCCTTTTTTTCTTGTCACGTATTTATAATTTTCAAATTTCGGTCTCATGATCCAAACAGTTAATATCATATATAGTTTAAATACAGTATATAATATAATATAATATAATATAATATAATATAATATAATATAATATAATATAATATAATATAATATTGTTTTAATTGATAAATACATTTGAAATCAGAATTATTAGCCCCCCTTTGAATTAAAAAAAAAATTTCCCAAATGATGTTTAACAGAGCAAGAAAATTTTCACAGTATGTCTGATAATAATTTTTCTTCTGGAGAAACTATTATTTGTTTTATTTCAGCTAGAATAAAAAGAATAAAAATAAAAATATGTATTTTACTCAAACACAAAACTACAAATCAATATGAGAGACTGGATTTTAAGTGATCTCTTAATTTATTCCATAGCTGTACAGGACCATAATTGTCAATATTATGTTATGTACTGTTGAAGTCAGAATTATTAGCCTCCCTGTTTATTTTTTTCCCCTAATTCTGTTTATTGGAGAGCAGATATTTTCAACACATTTCTAAACATAATAGTTTTAATAACTCATCTCTAATAACTGATTTATTTTATCTTTGCCATGATGACAGTAAATAATATTTGACTAGTTATTTTTAAGACACTTCTTTACAGCTTAAAGTGCATTTAAAGGCTTAACTAGGTTAATTGGGTTAACTTGGCAGGTTAGTGTAATTAGGCAAGTTACTGTATATAACAATGGTTTGTTCTGAAGACTATAGAAAAAATATAGCTTAAAGGGCATAATAATTTTGACCTTTTAAATGATTTTTAAAAAATTAAAAACTGCTTTTATTCTAGCCGAAATAAAACAAATAAGAGTTTCTCCAGAAGAAAAAATATTATTAGACATACTGTGAAAAATTCCTTACTTTGTGAAACATAATTTGGGAAATATTAAAAAAAGAAGAAAAAAAAAAACTCAAACAGGGTTTAATAATTCTGACTTCAACTGTATATTATATATATATGCAAAAAAAGTAAACATTTTACCGCATTAAAAAAGTCACTCACATCTTAGAAAAAAAAATCCAAAACCACTTAATTTAGCAATCATTTTTTAATTTAAAAGGAAATTGCTAGGTCATCCCAAACACACTCTTCTTTTTTTTTTTTCCTCAGCCTTGTGCTCATTCTTTTCTCAAACCTCCAGAAGTGACCGTAGTTTTACCGTTTACCCCACGCTGCAGTATCACAGGTCAGAAGCGCTGAACCGGAATCTGCTTTGAGAAGCAGCAGGATGAAAAGGAATCGGATCCCAGAAGAGTCCTTCTGTTTTGAGCTGGGTTATGAACGCTGGTCCAGATGGCAGGCAACGGGTATGTGCTTAAAGAGAGCCAACTCTCTCACCCTCTGCTGTTCTTCTTCCTGCGCTCTGTCAATCTTATTGTCCTAATTCAGTTCAACATGCTTTTCTTGGCATGAACGAGTGAACGTTCTCCCTCTATTTTTCCACCTCCTTTTAATGCATCACCCCATTCTAGTTTTATAGTCTAGTTTTTGTGCCTAGTTACCTTCCCTTTCTTTCTTTCTTTCTTTCTTTCTTTCTTTCGTTATTTTGTTTGTACTCTCTCTATGAAAAGAGCATGAGACGAGAGAAAGCGAGAGGGAAAAAGGTCACTCTCGGGTGACTGATATCTCTCCTCACCAGGTCTATACCATATGCTCACATTCAGTGCAGGCACTCTTGTAGATTTTACTTTTATTTTTTAAAGGTAACCAAAAAGTACCAATTAATTTAATTTTCACAGCATATCTGTATGACACAGCTGGATGTGGATTATTGTTTTTATGCCTGACATCAAATGTCTGTGTGTTCACTTAAGAAAAAAAACTAACTACAAGGTTCAACTACAAGGTTATTGTTGAAAAAACGTATATGTTTGTAAGTACAGTGCTTAGCACAAGGATGGGCAATATTTATGATACATGTATTTCAAATACGCATTTCAAAAACAAAATAGTATTCTGTAATTTGTATTTGATAGGGTTTGTGAAAATGAGTTAATATTTTGTATCAAAATACTTTAGTGTCTTGTTTTATGTATTTCTAAAATACTGAAAAATACTTTGTTTGAAGTATATGATGACATCATAGAAATGAGCCTTCTGATTGGTGCTTTCTCAGTTATTTGCCTAAGCTTGAGATCAGAACAGAAAACTGATTTATTTTTTTGAAGGTGGTCAGTGGTTGGAGTATGGATGGAAGTTATGGTTAAAGAAAGTACCAGACAAATAGTGAGGGTGTATTCAGGAGCAAATCAACAACCGTTTAAACTAGCTACTGAGCAATGCTAAGACCAGAAATATATAATAGCTATAGTGTGGCTATAGTTCAGCATCTTTGCTTAAGAAATGTAATGGACTAAAATCTCAGTCCTGAAAAACAGGATTAGGAGCTTCAGAACATCATCAGTCTCAGTCTGCTGCAGGTGCAAATGCAGATACGGTGTACTAGGTTATTTAGAAGTCTAAACCGAGAGTCTATAACTCTCTAATAAGACAGACAACATAAAAATACGTCCTACAGTGGCGATACCTACAATACTTTATTGGGTGTTTCAAATATCAGTAGCTGATCTGCAGGTGCACTGTTTAGTTAATTAATGAAGATGAAAGATATCTGCACAAAGATGTCAAAATGTCCCAATATATGAAAATATTTTATTTTGATACGTGTTTGGCAGCGGTATTTTGTGGTTTCTTTTGATACACATAAAATTTATGTATTTGTTTTTTATTTTAAAATACATTTCAATGTATTTTGCCCATCTCTGGCTCAGCATATATAAGTACACCCCTCACAAATCTCTCTTTTAAATTCATATTTTTAATAGGAAGCTCTACAATATTATATTTGTGCATATACATTAGATTAGTCAGTACTAAAGCCAAATCTGGAGCTTATTTAACAAAACAATGTAAGATAACGGTCCAAAAACTAGTACAGCCAAATTTATATGTTAGAGAAAAATATTAAATTCAAATAAAAAAAAGAAAAAGTTAAAAAAATGTAGTTGAAATTTTGTAGGTTGCAACTTTTTTGCAATATTTTCCTTAAATTTAATTGTATTATCTTTTAATTTCTAAATATGATTGGCGACTAAAATAAATATAGCCGTTTAATAAATCTGTTTTGTTTAAATGCACCAAAATACATTACCTATATTCACTGAGAAATGGAAAAAATATTCATTTTCAATGTCGCTCGAACCAGCGACCTTCTTGCTGTGAGGCGACAGCACTACCTACTGCGCCACTGCGTTGCCCCTAACTGTAATTAAAAGATTTAAATCCTAAAATGTAAAAAATTAAAATATGATACTTTAAAATTTTTAATTATTATTATTTTTTGCTTGTTTCTTTTAAAAAATAGTTTAAAGTGTTAAATCAGGTAGAAATAGCTCTTTAACCCTTTAACTGCCCCGCCAAGAAAAAAAATGTTGGATTGCATTTCTTAACTCCTACTGTCGCTAGTTAACACACTCCATGCATTTTTTCAACAAATCCAATAAATTCTAAAATACCAGGCTCTACCAAATGTTTATAAGTTGGTTTAAAAGTACTGGAATTATTATATATACTATGAAAAATCTGAAAATATGAAGTGGAAGACCAATTTATTTAAAACATAATCAAAATAAAACATTGGTCAATATAATTAATCTTTATTTTGGGAAGTATGCCATAAAATATTTCAGATTCTCATTTAATGTTTTCTTATTTGTTTGTTTTTTACAATAAAACCAAAATCAAGTGTGGTAGTGCAGCAGGATTATATTTGTTGGATTTTTTTTGTGAGCCAATAATGCTGTGTAGAGTAAACCATTATTTAAAACAGGGTACTTTAACAGTCATTATTTAAAACAGTCAAAATATGGTCAACCGTTTGGTAGAGCAGGCAGTTAAAGGGTTTAATGTAACAATTGCATGAAATCATATTTTACTTATAAATTAAGTTGCAGTTGTTATTTTATTAAGTTAAAGTAATGGAAAACCTCACATTGTCATGATTTTTTTTTACAGGGATATGCATGCGAGTTTTTTGTGTTGACGTAGCAGTAATTTAAAGAGGCAGTGCAGTGAATGAATGAGTGTGTGTGTGTGTGTACGTGTGAAGCGGATCCTGTTGAGAGTATTTGTGTACACAGATGCAGATCGAGGAGAAAGAGAGCGAGAAAGAAAAAGAGAGAGAGGAGATTGGCCAATGTGTTAGTGTGGAGAGGGCAATCGAGGGGATCGTCTTCCCCGCTGGCCCTTGCCTGGCCCCAGCCGTGGTTCTCCAGGGGTCCCTCAGTTCCTTAGGAAAAACATTTCAGCCCCTCTCACCTCTGAACCCGGCCCTCGGCCTGTTTATCTTGGCTGAGCTGCCTGACAGCTTTACTGATGTTACATACAGCCACACAGGGATTGAAGGAAAGGGAGATGGAGAGGGAGAGACAAAGAAAGAAGGGAGGAAAAGAGGAGGCAGAGTTGGTTTACCCAGATCCTAATCGCCACGTTTCGGAGCCTCTTTTGGAGGTCTCGTTCTGCAGCACTCTTTGGTGATGCTGGAGCAGAGGAGGGACAGAATGAGATGGTGTAGAGGAGGAGTTTAAAGTAAAAATGGGAGGGAGTTGTCCAGAATGATGGGTAACACTTTATAATAACTACACACTATAAATCATTTATCAAGCATGAGCAAATAGTGAATTCATTATCTGTTAAGCATTAACTCTACATTAATAAGCGTTAGTAAGCAGTTAATAACTGCAGCTACAAATGCTGTATTCTTGACTTACAAACATATTTATAATGTGCTTAATAATTGTACTTTCGTACTTTGTTAATGATTTATTTTTCATTAATAAATTAAGTATGGCATTATTTACAAACCATTTATATTTAGAAGTAGTTGAGGGTTTTTAGGATCATTCAGAATGAGTTAGTAAATGATCAATAAACTATTAAAATCAACGTTTATATGTCTTATTATTCAAGCATATGCTAAGGGTTACTATGTATGTTAATAAATGCTTTATTAACTCAACTTCATCTAGTTTTGTGGCCTAATCTAAAGTGAGGACTATTTATGCTTTATAAATCCATTAGAAATGACAAATAAAGGCTTAGTTAAATTCTAAACAGGAAAAATGACATTATTCATTCCTTTTCATTTAAAGATACACAAATAAAACTGTTCTTCAAATGAAAAATAAATCTTTGCAACCTCATCTAAAATATAAAATAATTGTAGAGTTTAAACATTGCATCTTATTATATTGTTAAATTATTATATTGTTGTTGTTGTTTTATCCAGTTTTATGTTGTATTTTGACACTCCTGTTATTAGGCAATGTTTAAACTTTACAGTAATTTTATTTGTTAGATAAGATTGCAAAGATTATTGTTCATTTGATTCTGAGCCTTTAATGGTCATTTATAAGAGATTTATAAAGCATAAATAGTCCTCACTTTAGATTAGGTCACACAATTGCATGAAGTTGAGTTAATAAAGCATTTATTAACATATTAGTTAACTAGTAATATATGCCTGAATAATAAGATATGTAAATGTTTATTTCAATAGTTTATTGATCATTTACTAACTCATTCTGAATTATCCTAAAAACCCTCTCTTAAATACAACCGGTTTGTAAATAATGCAATACTTCATTTGGTAATGAAAAATAAATAATTAACTAAGTATGAAAATACAAGTATTAAGCACATTATACAGGTGCTTATAAGTCAAGAATACAGCATTTGTAACTGCAGTTATAAACTGCTTACTAACGTTTATTAATGTAGAGTTAATGCTTAACAGATAATGAATTCACTATTTGCTATTGTTTAATAAATGATTTATAGTGTGTAGTTATTATAAAGTGTTACCGAATGATGAATTGAAATGGAATTTTACAGGATGAATTATGATATTTATTATCATGGTTACCAGCATTGATCTAAAGTTGGAGAAGAAAACTTGTAAAATGTTTATAGTATTTATTCCTCAAGTGATGTTTAAAGGAGCAAGGAAATTTTCAGAGTATTTTCTATAATACTTCTTGTGGAAACCATTTTTTTAGTTTGGCTAGAATAAAAGCAGTTTTTACATTAAATAATGTTTTAAGGTCAGTATTATTTGAACTATATTTTTTATCGATTGTCTATAGAACAAAACACTGTTATTGAATAAGTTGCCTGATTAACCAGATTTTAAGCCGTTAAATTGCACTAAACTGAATAATTGAATGAAGTATTCTTGAATTAGGGTTGCACGGTTTACCGGTACTATGGCAGTATCGCGGTACTATGGCTCCGAAATACTGGCGGTTCGTCTGTAGTTTGTAAACGGTAGTATCGTCATTAATGGTTTATCTACAATAGATAATGTTGCATTTGGAAAAGTGACTAAAATACTCACGTTTGTGCAACAATAGACCCTTTTTTTTGTGGAGCCCTTTAAGGTTGCAAAACTGTGTAGAATTTGCGCCTTTTATGGTAGCCTATTGCATGTTTACTAACGCTTCAGTTCGAATGCACATCTAAATCAGTTCATTTCTGCAACTGTAAATATGATTTATTAGCGATCGCGATAATCTCTTTAAAAGAATGACTCACAAAGTAACATTTTGATTTACTTTGGATTGTTACCTGATAAGACTGAAAAAGAAAAATAGATAAAAAAAAACCAAAATAGCAACAGGAAACATTGAAACAGTTTTTGAGCTCTTCATATAGCCTCATTTTGTTGGAATAAAAGCTCTTTTTTGTAACGAATTTCATTCTGTACAATTTGTATCTTTTTTTAATGTATTTGTGTTGGTCGGTTATCTACAAAATACACAATAATAATGAATACATTTTAGATGAAGTGAGGTGCAAATAATACTTTTTAGCCTTAAGGGAATTATGAATTACAATTCAAGTAGGCCTATTATAACATAAAATACGGTATGTCTGGAATTTTTCTTTATAATTTAAGTTCTGAATTACAGTATCACATACTTGGTTTCGTGATACTTCAGCTGATAAATTATCATAAGATTAATTAATGGTATCATGACAACCCTAACTCACATTAAGTAAAATATAAAGTAAAATAAAAAAAATAAGTAAAGGCAAAAGTAGTTGTTAAAACTAAACTGTCTTTACTAAACAGAACTTGGGAAATGTTTCTATTTATTTATTTAAATTGTAATAATCTAACAATCTTTTTAAATTAACATTTTATAATAAACTACATGGCTTCTCCAATGATTTATCCCCCTTAAACCCCTTTAATGTGGCGTAAAATTATTTAAGAGATTGTATTTTGTATTTAAAATATTTAATCAAATGTCATTTTATTTTTTTTAAATACAAGAACCAGGTAAATTGGCCGGATACAAATAAATCAAGACACAATTCAGTTAACTTTATTGTGTTTTATATGTGAAATATATTGGCAAATATTCACAACCCCCTTTGAAATGACGGCAGTCTAAATGCCTAATGCCAACGTTGTCCATTATTTTTATCAGACAAACCAAAAAGTTCATGACACTGCACTTCTTTTCTAACTGCTTGTAAATTCTGTATGTATTTTAATATTTTTTAAATGAGAGATTACCTGTAGTTCGGTTTCCCTTTGTGGAAGGAGAAAACAGATACTGCAGATACTTTAAAATCAATGAATAAATGCAACATATATGAACACAAATAAACCCTTACAGTCTCTGATATGTTACCAATCACAGAAAAAACATACACATAGCATACATTTAGTCCTTATTTGGGTTCAAAAACAACACGCAACATATAGCCCACAGTCAGAGCAAACCTCTCATCTGTATCTTTAGTCTTCACCAGCACATGTAACCTCTGTTAGAGAGTAATTCCATCATTCCCAGTTCATAATAGTCCAAAAGGTGATGATAATAGTTAAATAAGGCAGTTTGTTCATGTTTTAGGTTGCTGAAAGAATCATTTTCTCCTTTGTTTTTTGAGCTTCACTCTTGCATTTGTCCGTTTCTGAAAGGATCGGATGTCAGAAGTGCTTCAAAAATCACGCGCACGTTATTATCATCAGCTCAAGAAGTTGGTTATTTCATTCATATATATATATATATATATATATATATATATATATGTGTATATATGTGTATATATGTATATATGTATATATATAGCTTTAGACGGCCTTGTAAACAACTACAGGGCACACATTATTAATTCGGGTGGAATGTCTCGGATGTGTATTTAAAAATACTTTTGTTTTCATTCTTCTGGCTTGAGTATGAGCTAGTGACGTATCTTTGTAAACCAATAGCGCTCAGCTGCGCATCTAGCTCTGCCTTTTGGAACCCTTTTGTTGTGCTTTTTTTTTACCCAAAAAGTGTTATGGTATGATTCGCATTTAGGTATGTTTTGACTGTGGAAACGGCCATAAAAGTGTACCAAACCGTACTGTACCACTCAATGCAAATGGGCCATAAGACTAGTCATGTATAGTTTGAGTTAATGCCTTATCTTTAGATGACTCATGAACATTACAGAACAAAATGTTTTTTCTCTATTATGACTATTTTTTAAGCATTTCTTTATTTGTCAAAGAACGGTATAGAGGCTCTCTGTAGTCTGAGAAAATCTTGCATCCTTTTGGTTTTCCTGGCAAAATTTCATTCAAATAAAAGTCAATCTACATGTCTATGAGGCACAGTAGCGAACAGGATGCTCTTTGTTTCTACTCTGTCATTTCTGTTTCAACTAGAAAAAGATTGTCAAGATTCTCGACGACCACTCGTTTAAAAGTTTAAGACTGAAATGTTGATATGTAGTTTTGTTATTCAGTAAATTCCCCTTCTGAGCATGATTAATTTAGTTCATATTCAGGAAGAGCAGACTTAAATTCTGAGTTTTTGTTCAGTCCAGAATTTTCAGTCTGAGTGATTTCTCCAAATGTTTGTGAACATTTGTCTCAGTCAAAGGGAGGCCATTTGTTGCCAGTTCTGTTCCATAATGCAAACTAGATCTTTTACGTTTACACGGCATGTTCTTGAGCCAAGAACCCAGCAATAGGGTTGGTTTGCTTGTATTTGAAATGGTTATTTTGAGAGGACTTAATGGCGTTACACTGTGTTTTTGATGTGGTTAGGTACGATAATGTTTACGATTGTGTTTGATTATACTTTCATTTGTTTGGTATGATTATGTTCAGTTTGAAGGTGCTTAGATCAGTCTGGTATTTTGGTGTTTAATTTGGCGGTTTATGATGCTGTGATGGAGTAATGTGATGTTGTACGGCTTGGATTTGTCTTGGGGTGTGTTCGCTTCTTCAAGGCATTGTTGCTTATGCAGCTGGACAAGCTGTAATAACACAAACACAACTTAGCACAGCACTGCAGGTTGTATTAGCGCAGATCATGTTTCCCACAGCACAGAACCTGACTTGTTGGACTACACCGCAATTACTGGGGTGATTAATCACCTGAGACAGTGCCTTAACAGATGTGTTTGTTTGTCAAAATGTTTGCTTGTCTTATTAGCCCCAGTGGTCACCCATGCAAATCACAGCCCTGTGCGTCTCCTGTCTAACAGGCTCTTGCATGGTTGGGATAATATGGAGTGGCATTATTGTTTTTGGGCTATTGCTCAACAAATGTTGAAATCCAGCGGGTTAGCAGATTACTGCAGCTATAAGGGAGCGTAAGGGTGTAAAAACATCCAGCGCACGAATGTGACACAATCCAGAACATAGTTTTCATCCCCTGCGCTAACATTCAGAATGAGAAAAACGTGCTGGCATCTCTACCATATGAGTTTTCTTGTGTCTACAAACTAAATCACTCTAAATACTTTAAGACATTATTCATGCTATAAAACATTCTGTATTATTTTTATGATATCATCTGAATATTCCATGCCATTTGTTTCTGACCCTTTCCTAAACATTTTTACAGCAGGGCTGAGCAGCTTCTGCTTCCTGCAGAATTGAGCTCAAACCAAACTGCTTTAAGTAATCCTAAATACCTTTTTTGGTTGATTTAAAAACTCTGAAGCATCAAAATGGATCAAAAGTATGATACAATTAAACATTTAACTGAATATTCTATAGCTAATGCAAGACTTGACTAATCAAAAATATATCAAATATTTTTTATATTTATTTGAAATATTAACATATTTATTTATTTATTTATTTAAGTTGAGTTTTAGAAAATTTATTTAGAATTTTTGGAATTATATTATATATTTTATTAGTTAATAGGGAAGTTAAAACAAGAAAAAAGAGGTGAACTACTCTGTAACAAAACTTTTTTAATTGTGCCAACTGAACATTTTTTTGTCTGCAGAACTCCTGAAGTTTAGTGAACAAAAAAAAACATAATTCTTTTTACCTTTCGTTTTTTTCTTGTATATTTTTGGGGATTTTCACCTTTAATTAATAGGACAGGAAGGCTTCGGGAGAGGAGTGAGGGGAAGCATCGGCAATGGACCTGTGTCACCGTGAACACCGGAGTGCCATCCCACATAGCAAAATATCTTTGGCCCCGCTCTGGCCCACACAATCCGTTTTTGCTTGGCCCACATGATGCAGTGAATTACAGTACATGACTGGACCAGGTCTGGCTTTCAGACAAGGGCCAAACATGGACCATATCTGGGCCAAGTCTTAGCCAAGTTAATAACCCATAACTGAGCCTGAACTGGGCCATATATGTTGAAAATAATAAAAATGTATTTTAAAACTGGGTCAAGATAGGCCAAACTTACATGGCCCACATATCAATTATAAAATATCTGGGCCAAATAATATATTTTACATCTGGCCCAAATATTGTGTGTTGCCACTTAACTTATGCCAAATCTGTGCCAAAATTCTTTGCTACCTGAGATGTGTCGACACACTAACCACTACACCATTGGCGCCGACATGTACTTAACTTTTGAAAACATCAGCAGCACTGACCTAAAATGTCTGAAGTTGAGTGAACAAAAAACTCTTTTGGAAATTGGTAATAAGAAATAAAACATCATCAGAACAAACAAACTACTAAAACAGACAAATATTAACAAAACATTTATTAGACACAGAATTAGAAAAATGCTTTGAAATGCTTCACAGGGAAAAACAAGACTCAGCAAAGAGTCTGTGTGAATGAGGTGTCTTTATAGTCCTAGTAATCAGTCCATCATGAGCTTCCAGCAGAAACCGGTTCCTCCATTTGAATCATAGTTTGAGCATTTGATTTGTCATTTAATTATTACAGGATTTCACTGAGATGATCATGAAAATGTAATATCAAATACATTTGATTTCTCATTTGAGAATGCATTTTGATTTATTATTTGATCATTTGAGTGTTTGATTTATTATTTAAATTTTTAATTTGTTAGGAAAAACCTAAATAAATATACATAACAGGATATAAAAATTAACAGTCCACATGCGCTAAGTTTTTTTTTTTGTAGAGTGAACTAGGTAAATGTGAGATGAAAATTCACATTAAAAATCTTTCAGCAGCTGTGCACCCCCCCCCAAAAAAAAAGATAAATTGCAAATGAATAATAATTTCAAATTATGTCAGCATTGTTGCAGTAGTATTTTGTTGTTGTTGTTGTTGTTGTTAATAATAATGACATTAATATTATTATTGGTGTTACTATTATTGTTGTCATTGTTGTTAGGGTTAGAAATACGAGTGAGGAGGTCTGAGATGAACTCAACTTAAAGTAACAAGTTGACAGAAGCTTTTTTGGGTGAAGTTGCAAAGTTTTGCTCACAAACTAATCTTTTTAACTCAATGAGCAAAATTTTGATTTAGGTTAAATAAATGTATTAAATTTTTGCCACCAAAAAACAAACAAACAAGAAATGTAGTTTTTTTTTCAAGTTGTATTTTTTACAGTGTAGATAACTAAGCTATTATTGTATACTAAACATGAACACCAGCATATCTGCCATGTTAAGAACTTGAGATCAATTGTTTTAATCACAATCAACAGGCATGTAAACATAACATTATTACTATGACCAAGACTGAAGTACAAAAATGTTGTGTGCTTTATACAAAACGTCATGAACAAACTCTGTGACATTATTCTTAAGGTTTCCTTATCACCTTATTTTTCATGCAGAGCAGGTGCTGCCATTTGTAAATGTAACGTGTCTGGCTTCCAGCACCATCCGCTTCCAGTTATTTTTAGCAGTAAAAAACAGCTCCTTTCGCTGCTTGAAATTGCTGTAATAAATTGGCATAATGTATTTCCGTGATTATTAACAATCTTATCAAGAGAAGAGCGAAAAGAAAGCTATGCAGCACAGATGACTTAACCGACAGATACCAGATTTATGATTGACTCAGAACATACTTTTACGTTTTCTTTTATTCTTTATTATCCAGGATTTATATTGTACACACTTTATATTCTATATCCTGATCATACCCCTACCCCTAAAAAACATTTAATACGATTTATAACTGAACAAATCTTCAGATACTATATCCTTGTGGGAAAGCCCCCCCACACACACATAACATATTGTCACATAACATATATTTTCCATGAGATCATCTATACTCTCAGGACGAATTCCTGTCATACTTTTACACAGTGCATTCACAGCAAATTCCTCTGAGTAAAATTTACTCCGTTCAGAGAGTATTTGGCTCCTCTATAAATAAGGGGTTGGTAATAAGTAAAGCTGCTGTTTGTGGAATTGCTTAATGATCCTGTGCTGAGATTTTGAGAGAATCAATGTATTAAATTTTTGCAGATTTCATCCAAGGCTGTGACTGAAGTCAGTTGTAGTTTTGTGTTTCTCTTCTGTGTTTCTGTTTATTAACAGCAGGTGTTTATCATCAGTGCTCAATCATCACCTAGTTAATCCTTTTATTGTCTCATTAACTTGAGTAACTTCAACTCAATTTAGAGAGAGACCAATTACTCTAAACTGAGTACATTTCACTCAGAGGATTTTGCTGTAAACAACTCGAAACTAAAAACATATCTGTAAATTAACAGTTTTACATATTTTGTGATTCATCTTGGTTTTTTCCGCATTTATTTATGCTTTTCAATTGCTTTATGAAAGCTCTTTCCTTCTACAACTTTTGATGTTAAAAGGTATGACAAAAAAACAACAACAACAGCATCTATTGACATTTTTAATTGTTTAAAGTGATATATTGCCTGGATTTGTCATAAATTATAGTACTAAAAACCTGGTAACAAACTGCCAGTACTTTTTTCTGTTATTTTACAGACGTATTTCTCTATATATTATTAATTATACAATATATTTTCAATAAAAGTCACTTTGTTAAACTGCAGAGTTGATTTTCCAGCATCAAAAGTGGACAGAGCAGAGATCAAGTTCCAATAATGCAATCCATTCATTATCCTTCGGCTTAGTCGCTTATTTATCAGGGGTCACCACAGTGGAATGAACCGCCAACTATTCCGACAGTTTTACGCAGCGGATGTCCTTCCAGCTGCAACCCTGGGAAACAATATTTGAAATAATGAACTTCTTGAGCTGACGATAATAACGTGCGCGTGATTATTGAAGTGCTTCTGCTCTTTCCAGAAACAGACAAACGCGAGACTGACCCGTGAAAAACCAAAGGAGAAGTCGGAAAAGACAAAGGAGCAAATGATTCTTTCAGCAACCTTAACCATGAACAAACTGCCATGTTTAACTATTATTATCACCTTTTGGACTATTATGAACTCAGAATGACGAAATTACTTTCTACCAAGTGGTTACATGTTTCCGGTTGAAGTATAAGATACAGATTTGAAGTTTGCTCTGACTGTAGGCTATATGTTGCGTGTTGTTTTTGAACCCAAATAAGGACTAAATGTATGCTGTGTGTAGTTTTTCTGTAATTGGTAACATATCAGAGACTGTAAGGGTCTGTTAGTGTTCATATATGTTGCATTTATTTATTTATTTATTTATTTAATATAATTGCAGACATTGCAGTAGGCTATTTCATTGATCTGCAGTTATAATCAAATCCTATTCATAGAATGGTTAGTAATGAACTTTTATACACAAGGATTTATGTGTATAAAGTATCTGCTTTGTAAGAAGAGCTTCTCGTATGATATGTGAACGATCCATACAGCTTTACTTAGACATTTCATTGAGCGAAAATAACATCGACTGAAACTTTCTGTCATACACCATGCCACAATGGAAGTGCAAGCCTGATAAAGGTGTTGACCCATACCATACCATTATAGCGCTTGTCTTTGGACTATGGAGGAAACCGGAGCACCCGGAGGAAACCCACACGAACACTGGGAGAACATGCAAACTCCTGACAGAAATGCCAACTGGTCCTGCCCGGACTCGAACCAGCGACCTTCTTGATGTGAGGTGACAGTCTTAACCACTGAGCCACCGTACTGCCTCAATAATGCTAAATTCACAAATGTAAATAAATGAAAAAACACGTGTGAATCATGACATGTGGAACCTCTTGAATAACGGATTAACCGTCATTTTTTACAGTGTATTGTACAAAATCCTAAACAGTAAATTGTATTTTTCAAACATAGTTCGTCATCTCTCCTTCAACCACATACATTCAAATTATGTAGTCTTTGTTGACAGCATTCTCACATTGTGTCGTGCATTAGTGAAAGTATCAACCCTGCTGCTTAACATTCTGCAGCATAAGTTATAGCTTCATCCATCCTGCTCTTTCGGCTCTGCCTGCCATCTCAGTGGAAACACTGCGCTACAGTACAACAGCTGTGAGAACAGAGGTTGTAAGGGTCAGTCACAGGCTGAGAGAAAGATCTGTATAGCCCTGTCAGTAGTTACATCGATTTTAACATCTGGCACGGCCCTAGAGAGAGAGCGAGGGCAGAGAGAGAGAGTTAAAGCGCTCTATGTCATAGCATTGACAGCCTAACCCTGTCTGACCTTTGACTACTGCTGTCCTTCACTCTCTAGCAAACCAGGACATTAGTCAGCCGTGGAATCTCCCTTTCACCTTTACTCTCTCTACATCTGCTCTCAGAAGCGGTGTTAGTTATTTTAAAGATATGCTTAAACATTAGGAGGGAATCGGAGTGTGAATTATAGGTTTAGTTTAACCAAGGCCGCTGTGTATATGTTATTTGTTTTAGACTTGGACGCACGATGAACTGTATTTAATGCAGTGCTGTTCAGCTTTGTTGGGGATTTGAAGGCTTTAATGTTGTTATAGAATAAAGTGCTTAGCTCACAAGTCATAATATAGAGTATTACTAATGAACTAATTGCAGTGGTGTAAAGTAACAAATTACAAATATTTAAACTACTGCAATTGAGTAGTTTTTCACAGAAATTGTAATTTACTAAGTAGATTTAAAAATGGGGACTTTTACTTTCCCTTGAGTACATTTTTAATGCTGTATTGGTACTTTTACTCCACTATTTTCCTTCAACCTGCAGTCACTACCTTGTTTTTTCTTCAGTCCTGTGATTCCTGTCCAGTCAGATCGCACATATAAGGTAAATCGCATCATATTAAGTTACCTCAAGACATGGGCGATTTATAATTACAGCAAACTGATTGGAAGATTTAAAACTGTCCAAGACAATGTTCAAATTCTTTACACACATTGACCCAGAGACATGTTTAGATGCATGTCACTGATGTGAAGATGATGGATGTTTACTGTATGATGACCGAAATGGCCTTAAACTCCCAGCAGGCACAAGACATCAACATGACGTCAAATTGACGTTGTACCCCAACGCTGTAGGGACGTTGCATTTTGTTTGTAAATGAAAATCGGGTTGACATTAGAACCCAATGTCCAACCTAAAATCAACCCCATATCAATGTCTAATGATGTTACAGCTTAATGTTGTGTGGACGTTACCACTATAACGTCTATCAGATGTTGGATTTTAGTTGCCATACCTGACGAATAAATGTCAATATTTGACATCCATATGACGTTGGTTTAAGATGTTGGCTCGACCTTCTCAACCTAAAATCAACCAAACATCAACGTCATTTGATGTTATTATTGGACATTAAAATAACATTGTCCTTGGACGCTGGCTAGACATAAAATTTTGGTCACCTGACATCACAACCTAAATCTAACGTAATATTAACGTCTGATGACGTTGTGTGCCTGCTGGGCAATAACTTAATGAACTACAGAATGTTATGTTTACACACATGTACACACAAATGACATGTAAATGCATCAGCTTTTTACAGCGTAATACTCACTAATCACTACTCTTGAGTACATTTGAAAGGTTTTTACTCATACTTTGAGTAATATTTACAACAGATACTTCTACTCCACTTGCACTAGTACAAGTAAGAGTACTTTTACCAGAGTATGATTTTTCAGTACTCTTTCCACCACTGACTAATCGTATGAGAAAATTACCAGAGGCATTACCATTCTGTATTTCACACATATATTTGTCAGAAAAAGGTGGATTACTTTTATGAGCTGATATGTTTTAGTCAATCAAACATTCAGCACAACCAATGTTGTTCAGCTACTGAATGAATCATTCGGAATCGAAAAACTTTCTGAATGAATGATTCTCATTACAAGGAGTGTGTTTTCTAAAAGCACTGTTAGCCAGTGGTTGCGAGTTCCATTATTACAAACAATGTTTGTTTTTTTTTCTTAATGTATAGTTCCAATTATGCACAATGAAAAAGCATTGCAAAGTTGCAACTGCTATTATTGCAAACTAGTTTTTGATCTGTGGTTAGAAGCACAGTTTCTTCTTAATGCGTCAACTGGACTTAAATAAGAATCTGCAATATAAGCAAGCTGGCATGCAATGCAATCTGTATATTCCATGAAAAAGGTTTATCCCAGTACATCTTTATGTTTGTTAGTTCAGCAGCATTGCTGTACAGTAAATGAACACGTTTGTTTGAGGATGTTGCTAAAGCTAATCTTTAATAGCATGAATGTGTTTTGTTGTATTTCATAAAGAATGATAATTAAACATATTATTCTTTTTCCATGTTGGTGTGGGTTTCCTCCTGGTGCTCCGGTTTGCCCCACTGTCCAAAGACATGCACTATAGGTCAATTAAATAAACTAAATTGGATGTAATTGGCTGTTTCCCAGTACTGGGTTGCGGCTGGAAGGGTATCCGCTGTGTAAAACACATTTCGGAATAGTTGGCAGTTCATTCTGCTGTGGTGACGCCTGATAAATAAAGGGATTAAGCTGAAGGATAATGAATGAATAAATGAAAGAATGATATATATGAATATTCTTTTTAGTTCCCCCACTATTTTTTCCTCACATCCTTACAAGTATTTAAATTGTTAAAGCAACTATTAAAGGTTTAGTTCGCTGTGCTTTTTGACAGAAAGTCTGTTCACTAGTTGGAAGTCTATCCAGTCTTCTGTGCCTCCATTGTGCCTTCTTGGTTCTCAAAAATGTAACGGTGGGCACATATTCCCAATGAGCCTGTGTTGATCATTTTAAATAATGAACATCATTTTAAAGAATAAATAATTAAATATTTTTTTGTTTAGGTGTTCATTCATTTTCTTTTCGGCTTGGTCCCTTTATTAATCCGGGATCACCACAGCGGAATGAACCGCCAACTTATCCAGCACATTTTTACCCTCCGGATGCCCTTCCAGCCGCAACCCATCACTGGGAAAGTTTAGGTGTTCATTCACATTTAAAGTCTGATCGGCAAACAGCGTTCAAATTCAATCAGAAATTTTGTTTCATTCAGAAGTTTAACCATGCTTGCTTGACATGTGAGAACCAATGAGAGTTGCTTTTGTATTTCACATGGCAGGTTTGAGCTTCTACAAGAACCAATAAGATTTGTTCTTCTGCCTCAAGCAGATTTAGTTAAGCTTGTGTGTATATTTGCTCATCAATGTTTATACCTGAATAATATAGTGAAGTAATATAGTATACAGTAAAGTACTTGTGTCTCTTCATAAGACGTTTTACTGCTAAAGAAAAAAAACTGCTTGGTTGCTGTGGATTTATTTTACAATTTTATTTAAACAATTTGAAATGTTGGGTTTTGGGAGAATAATTCTAATCTTTAATTGAGAAATATCTTCATTCATTGTGTCTCTGGTCCTTAAAGATTTATTTTACTGAAATTGAAATGTAAAAATATCTTCATTTGTATTCTGAAGACAAAAGCCGTACAGGTTTGGAACAGTATGAGGTTCAGTAACTTATCACAGATTATAGGACAGATAGAGAATTAACCCTGCAGTTCTAATGATAATAATGCATGGGCCATGTTTTGTATGGTTTAAACCTTCAACAGATTTCCAGATTTCCACGTCAGTTCTTTACCCTATACCCACCTAATAGTACAGTTCAGGAATTATTCAGAGGTCTGCAGCGGTGTTTTTACCTCAGACGTGTTGAAATGGCAACAGTCAGATCTTCCTGGTCCAGTTCCTCTTGATAGTACCTCTGTTTGTTTGGCTTATGTCAGATTTATGTCGAACTACATCTGATCTTGCACAATAAAACCTGAGACCCAGGGCCGTCTGTTGTTGCACTCACTGTAAAACCCAACAGTCAACTTTATCAAATGAAATGAGTGTAGTTAACTCAAAACTTGCTGAAAGTTCTACTCATCTGAAAAGAGTTTTGAACTCAGTGTTGAAGGTAATGAGTTAATTAAATACCTCATTACTTCAACTTAAATGGAGTAAGTTCACGGTACTCGTATAGTTTGTTTTTTTAACTCAAATGGTTTGTAGCAATCGGTTTCCTCAACCGGTTTGAGTTGCCTTAACTTATTGAGTTTTACAGTACTCAGTTGGTTTGAGTTCTCTTCATTTATTGGGTTTTACTGTGCTCAAATTGCTTTGTTTACTCAAATGGATTAAGTTCACAGTACTCATTAGGATTAGGTTTTGAATTTAAATGGTTTGTTGCAATCAGTTTCCTCAAATGGTTTGAGTTACCTTAACTTTTTGGGTTTTACAGTGCAGGTATAATTTGGCAATAGCCAAAAAACATTTTACGTGTCAAAATGAAGATCTTTTGCAAAGTCCTTATATCAAAAGACAATTTCTGATTAGCAATATGCATTCCTATGAACTTTATTGGTTAAAATTTAAAGTAATTTTTTCCTCAGTATTTACTTTTTTTTTGAACCCCCAGATTCCAGATATTCAAATAGTTGTGTCTCAGCCAAATTTTGTACTATCCTAACAAACTATAAATCATTATCTTGCTTTCATGTCCTGATTAAATCTCAGTTCACAAAAATTGACATTGGTTTTGGTGTCCATATGTGCTCCACATCAGAGCTTGGAAGTCCACAGAGAGAAAAAGAGGACAGAGTGTGAACAAGTCTGTGAAATATTGAGAAAAACATGAAGGTAAAATTATCCGATCAGAACTCTGATTATGAGTTTAATACAGGCGAAGGAATCCTCTTGCTTAAGCACGCTGAGCACAGACACCTCGCTTGCACATGCCAACTGGCCCAGAAGTGATAGATGAGCTGAAAGGAAAGCAGGGGGGTGGACGGGCATTAGGAAGGGCAGTAGCTACAAGCTAAGAGACAGAGCCTGAGAAACATTAAGAGGGCATTGTGAGGCCAACCTGGGGTGTAAAAAAGAGCAAAATGATCAATTTGATAATATAGCAGGAGGCATATTGAGAACAGGACTATCTGAAGCGGCACATCTGCAGAATGCATTACAGGGTGTGCAGTGCATTGGTGTGTTTTTTCTGCCTGCGTGCAGCAAAGCCGAGCTCAGGTTTCGGCAGTGTGCGGCGGGGGGCCGTCTCCTGTTGACGCGTGATGATTTAGTCAGGTGTGAGCGTGCACTTTCCAATTTGGGGGGAAATAAATTAGAAGTGATTTTTTATGAGGACTGTGTCCCAGTTCCCTGGCTTGCAATCCACCCCTACTGTGCACTGTCAACCCAGCTGATGTGTTTATAAAGAGAGCTGAGGCTGGACCTCCGGGATCTTTCTATAACACACACACACACACACAAATTGACAAACTTCAGCTTCCATTGCAAACCTACACAAACACATGGATTTTGAATAGATAACTGCTAAAATAGAAAAATAGATAATATAGATGAGCTGCTTAATATGTTTGTGTTTTAGAAACCTTTTGCAAATTATTAGTGATCAGAATCACATTAAACACAATTTGAATCTGGAAATTTGGAAGGATTTTGGATGTTTAAAATAACTCTGTGCTATGAAGTTTAAAGCTCTATTTCTAAATGTCTGAACAAATGTTAAATTCTGACTGTTTTAATTTATTTGTACAAATTATGTTAAATTATGCTCACACACACACACACACATATATATATATATATATAGAGAGAGAGAGAGAGAGAGAGAGAGACAGACAGACAGACAGACAGACGGATAGATAGATATAGATAGATAGACAGACAGACAGACAGACAGATAGACAGATAGATAGATAGATAGATAGATAGATAGATAGATAGATAGATAGATGCATTATTTAAAATATTCATTCATTCATTTTCTTTTCGGCTTAGTCCCTTTATTAATTAGGGGTCGCCACAGCGGAATGAACCGCCAACTTAACCAGCGTATGTTTTTCACAGCAGATGCCCTTCCAGCTGCAACACATCACTGGCAAACCCAGCCGGGGCTCCAACCAGTGACCTTCTTACTGTGAGGCGATTGTGCTGCCCCCGTAATGAATATTATAAAGCTTTATTAAACATCATACATTGTGAAGTGTTTTTTTGTGGTAGTACCACAGTATAGTGGTTAAATTTATGTTTTTAAAGAATATTAAGGAACTGGCCTTTAGAATGTGTTGTAAACAGGCTTCATTTAAAAGAAAAGTTAAAAGGGATTGTTTAATAGATGACATTTTTATGCTTCCTAATACACACAAGTTTTATTTTTGCTTTATTGTAGTTTTACCTTAGAGTTTGAGTTGTTTTTATTGATAAATGAGTTTCTTTTGTAATTATGAAAATTTTCTTCTTTTTTTATGAATTTGTCTGTACATTTATTTATATTGTTTATATATCAACTTGTGCAGAATAAAAATTAGAAACACTTCCTTGTCGGCTGCCTTAAAATGTGCATCTTTATATTTAATTGGATATTAGTTAGTTTATCTGTCTATTTTATCAATACTTCATTTTTTTTATAATTGTTTCTATTTTTGGTGTGAAACATGTCCTGCCATATTATTCCTCCCCATATGTTGCTTGCTTCTTCTCACTGAGAATTTCCGTAAATCAGGATAAAGCCATAATTGTACCATCAAAGCTGGCAGAGGAAAAGAACATTCTCCCTAACTCTTTTTCTTTTCCCCAGTGCCGCTTGAAGACTAATATTTTTGCAGAGGAGGCTGCAGCGAGTGGGCCGAGCTGAAGGAAGCGGCCCGACTGAGTTCCACAGGAGGCTGTGCTCAGGAAACCCAAACCCTCAGCGACCCCTGACCTCTGCTACCGCTGCAACGCTTGCACTAGAGAGACCAGAGAACGAGAGAAGTGGTAAAAGAAAATGCTCTGCTGTTGTCCAGAATTGTCCATCAGATGAGCTGCTATGGTATGGTTTGAGTGGTCAGAATGTGAGAGATGGTAATCTGGACTATTACTGTAATCCTCTAACAGTAGTGGTAGAAGCGGCTGAAAACAAGCTCTCTCCGACTATCAAACTTGCTCTGCTGAGGGTTTACAGGCACCAGCTTCAACTTTTATTACCTTAAAATTAGTAATGGTCGCCTTTTTTTGCAATAGCTTTTAGATAAAGAAGTTAACAAAATGAAAAAAAAAACCTCTAGCAAAATTTCATATGTTAAAAATTGGTCTGTGAGTACTAATGTTTTTATAATTCATAAAAAACAGGTTTTATATAGGATGTAGGTGTATTACGTGTGCACTCGAACACACACACACACACAAACAAACACTCTCTCTCTCCCTCTCTAACATACATCAGCTATGCAAAAAATTAAGAGACCACTTGAAGACTCGTTACTTGAAGATTCTCTGTATTTATGGTTTATATTTTTTGTTAATAATAATATTAGTTATTAATAATATTAGCGTGATGATGGGTGCGCAATACTCATGAACCCGTCTGATGCAAGCTTTCCTTGGCTAGTCATTCTGACATTTACCCTGACTTTGAAATCCTTTTGGTTGTTTAATAGTGTTTGGTTTAATGAATCAATTACTTTTATTCCAGTTTATTGTGTATTGGCTAAGCACGAAGTTTTGTTCATTAAATATTATTTCATATTTCCATGTTAACCTTATAAGATCAATTAAAGGTGCAGTGCAACCAAAAAGATACCAAATAATTTTTAGGGCTGCAATAACATTCTGTTGTTTCTAAATCAAAAAGCTGCCAATACTAACATAAAAGTTAATTTGTATTGATTTCTATGTTGAAAAAAAAAGTTGGAATTCCTATAACTAACGTGCAAACGACATAGACATTTTTGCATTAATTTGCTGTAATCATGCTACATGCCTTAATTTCACAAAATTATGAATACAACATATTATTGTGAATAATAGACTATGATTTTTGCCTTAAACTCCTAATTTGGTGCTTATAAATAGCTATTAAGGTAGTAGTTTGGTTTAGGTATTGGGTAGGATTAGATATGTAAGAAGATCATGCAGAATATTTACTTTATAAGTACTTAAAAAAAAAAACGGCAATATCTTGATAATACGGTAGGTAGGTAACAAACCACTATAGTTAATAGTGAGAATTGGCACTTAAACGAAAGTATTACCAAATGTTTTTGTTGTTGTTTTATTCTTAGAATTACTGATGGCATTTCATCCAAATTTAAAAGAAAACTGTTGTCATTTAGATATTTCTGTTGCAATTTTTTTATAATAATAATAATAATAATATATATACTGTAAAAAAATCAAAAATAAATTGGAGAAATTTATCAAAAGATAACGATTGTTAAATTGCAGAAATTTACCATAAAATAACGAACGTTAAATTGCAGAAATTAACCGTAAATCAACAAATGTTTAACTGCTGAAATTTCCTTAAATTTAAATTTCCAGTAAATTTCTGTAATTTAACACCTGCTATTTTATATTTTTTTTCCCTGGCACCCTAGCTTTTTTTCCTGGCACCCCCCCCCCCCCCCCCCCATAAAATAACAGATTTTTTACAGTCTATATATAAAATATCTATTCTGCAGAACAAGTACTAGGGGTTTAACCAATCCAGGCAACACTCAAAAAAATATTTTTGCTGTTTGTTTAAACTACTTATTTATATTAAGCTGAATCCACACAATTCTCGAGATTTTTGGGGGATAACTATATATTCAACCAACTTACATTTTTAAAAACAATTAACTTAATTGATTTGTGCTGGGACAACATGAAGGAATTGTGTTGAACCCTGTATGTTTTACAATGAATATATTTTTGTAAACCACCAAATTCACTTTGCTCCAACAATTGCTGAAAGGTTCTATGATCTATTTGAAAGTGTTAATAAGTGTTAATAAACTAGAATTCACAAGCTATGGACAATTGTTATTTAGCATATATTTAATCTTTAAATGTAATTTATTCTAGTTATGCAAAGCTGAATATAGACTGTTGTGTATCCAGTATTCGATGCCACATATTTATTCAGCAATCATTCAACATTTTTTATTTTTTATTTTTTTGCTGATGAAACTAATACAGTTAATCTTTTAAAAAGTTGAGCTGCTTGATATTTTTGTGCTTTTTTTTGTTGCTTTACGGAGAGGAATATTCAGAACAGCTTTTATTTGAAATAGAAGTCTTTTGTAACAATCTGAAAGTCTTTACTGTCATTTTTAATCATTTATGATTTTGCTTAATAACAGTATTAAATTCTTTTCATAAAATCTTACTGACCACAAACGTTGAACCGACGTGTATTATTATTACAACATCCCACAAGCATGAATAGCCTTTTGTAGCCCAAACATAAGTGCATATACAGAAACTGACTACTCCAGTCTGCCATCCCTTCCAAGATCCTTAATGTATGATATATCTTTTAGGCACACCATTAAACACTGCCATCAGGGGAAGGGCAAGAGATACTTAAACAGTTCAAAGTCTCTCACCTTTACGAGCTTGACTAGGAGTGGCAGAGACAGTGGGAGGAATAGACTGAGTTGAAGAAGAGGAAGTGGGCAGTGCAGTTTTCGGACTGGGTGAGGGGTAATAGTGACAGGGTCAGTTGCTGGGTGGTCAGAAGAACTGTATGCATGTGTGGTAAAACTCTTCGGGCATAATCGCAGGAATCTCAAATTTCTGCTATATTTTCATTTCAATCAGTTTTAAACATGTTTCCATGCTTGCATTAATGCAGTTTAAGTTAGTCACTTCTATTCAGGATTTTACGTTGTGAGGTCCCAAGAGAACAGTAATCTGAAGGAAGTGTTTCAGAAATCATGTGCTTTAGCATGTCCCAAAATACCCAGCATCTCTCTGGGCCAATCTGCTGTGTTTCAGTGCACTATTCAGAAAGTAGACGTATGGGTTTTTTTCAGTGCTAAATTTAAGCCCAATTCAATTTGTCCTCTTCGACATTATCTAGCCTAGAGATGCACAGCAGTGTTTGGGAAGTGAGCGGGTGTTGAAATCTGCTGAGTGGTATTGTTAACAGAGCTTGCAGGTCAGTCTGTTGCTAGGCCTGACACTGGGGCCCACTTGAAATGTCAAATCTGATTGGCATGATTGGCTGTGGCGCTGTGGGAAGCGTCCTGCCTCGATCCAATGGAGAAAGCTGTCAGCAGATAGGGAGAAACCCAAACACAGCCGGCCACAAAGCTCGGCCGTTCCTCCAAACCCAACATTCAAGGTAAAAAATAAATGTTGATGGGTTCTCCTTAACTTGTTCATGTGGCTTTTCTCTTTGTTTCTTTCTGCTTCCTCCTGTCCAGTGCCATTGCTCGTCCCTGAACACTTACTGTACTTGATTTCTAAAAACAAATCCATACAGCACATTTGAATTAACAACATCTCTTCAATAACAATGACGTAATCCATTTATACTCAGGAATCCGGCTTTAATGCGGCACTGGAATGCTGGAATGCTGCAGAAAAACAAACGCGGCATAGGAAAATAGACAAACCAGGATAATGGTAGGCAGAATGGAAGAAAGCACATGAGAGACCCTCAGAGACAGAAAACATTCGTCTTAGATGGAATGGTAAGAGCATGAAAGAATTGCTAATGCATGTTGTTTTCCATCACAGGTCTTTTTTGGTGCTTTTATTTAGAAGAGAGTGGACTGAAAGAACAGGAAATGATGGTGAAGGAGGGATGAAACTAGTAAAAAAGAAACACAAAACTAATTTTAACCTATGCTAGAGTCTATTTCAGTGTGTCAGAAACTTGAAGTTTACTCCAGACTGTAACTCCAAAAACATTATTTAATGAGGAATAGGTGGATTAGGTGTGTTTGGCAAAGCGCCGAGTCTTTCAGCTTCTGCTCTTTCCTTCAGAAAAAAAAGAAAGAGTAAGACCGTTGACAATGTTCAATTTGATGGGGAAAGAAGGTAGGAACTAGGGCTGTGAGATTTGGGGAAAATATGTAATTGAGATTTTTTTGACATTGCGATTTGATTTTGTTGTCAAGATTCAGCCCAATAATCTGTGAGTTGTGGCAACAATTCTGCGACAGCTCTTAAAAATTACCTGTTTTTGTTCGGTGTCTGTGAATGCTGTTTCTTGTCCAAGTGAATGCTGTTTCTTTTGTCCAAGCTTTCCTGTTTTTTTTTTGTTTGTTTTTTTCACTGTGGGCGTTCCGCATAGTTCGGTTGTGCAATTCGGTTTGGGCAGAATGAAAGTGTGTCACACTCTAGTAAGACTATCACACACAGACGACAGTTATGCATTTGTTCTGGGTGGAAGAAATTAAATAATACATATAGCCTCTTGCGATTAACTAATCGCAACGATTCAAACTGTGATTCGATTTCGATTAATCTCATAGCCCTAGTAGGAACTGGAATCAGTGTTGCTAGATTTTGAATATGTTGCCAAAATGGCTTAGGCAGGTTGACAAAGTTTGGGCGGTTTTAAAACATAAATTTTTTATCCAACAAACTTACGAACTGCGTTAGCTCACCCGCAAGCATGCAGGTGAAGGAAAGTTGTATCGAATCCTGACTCCCATTCATGTGCGCTCGTATCACGCAGTGCCTGCAGTTAAAGTCACAGCGATTTATCATAAAACTTATATCGATCATTTTTGAAGCATTGCCTGATTGAAAAACCAGCACCTCAATGTGTACAAAAGAATTTAAAATGCCAAATGGGACAAATTTATGCATTTACGTCATTATGCATCTACCTAAATCCATACTAGGAATCCATGGAGCTGCAGTGGAAGCTGGAACTCCTGTGTACTGCTTCTGTTGTGTCAAATAAGTCATCATTTCGTAAGTTGCCAAATGAATTAATTTTAGGCTGACCAGGTTTACTGGAGACACATTTGAGCACAATAGCTAATTGATATCCTTAAAGATCTTTAAGCAATTTTTTACAAATCTTTAAACAAATAAATCCACAATATAAAGGCGAATAGGTAGTGTAATCTACAGAACAATAAGTGCAGGGTTGTCATGTGACCAGTTATGTTGTAATTTTACTATTGTGGTTCTGTTCTCTTCACAGGGTTAAGTGTGTTTTGCAGAGGGTAGAGCATTCAATGTCTGGTCTTAGAAATAAAAATAAATAAATAAAGCTAACATTGCTGAATTGGATGAGAAAGGAGGTAGAATATAGAGTGTAACCATATCCAAAACCAAAATTAAACCAAAGTCTTGTTTATTAGACTCTTTAATATATATTAAACTAGTTGGCCATGACTCCAAAAACTATTTGATTAATGAACGACATGAAGTTTAAGTGCTTTTGGAAGTAAGTAGAGCATTCAGGTTTGTGTCTTAGAGACAAAGACGAGTAAAACTCTTTTCAACTGTGATGGTTTTAATGCAGGAAAGGAGAATGGGATCTAAAATAGTAATGTTAAGTCCTATTTTAAGTCTTCTGTTTTAGACTATAGTGCAGTGTGTCGGAAACGAAGAGGAAACTGTAGGCCATGACTTCAAAAATGATTTATTTAATGAGAGCTGTGGGGGTTAAGTGTGTTTGGCGGAGGGTAGAGAATTCAACTTCTGCTCTTTCCTTTAGAGAAAAAGAAAGAAGAGTAAAACTATTGACAGTGCTGAATTTGGTGGAGATGAAGAGCAGGATCTTGAAAAGGATCAAATCCCAAACCAAATTTCAATCTGTAGTCTTCTGTGGTAGTCTTTCGCTCAGTGTGTCGGAAACTAGTAGGCCATGACTCCAAAAATGATTTGTTTAATCAGGGCTATGAGGGTTAACTGTATTTGGCAGAGGGAAGAGCATTCAACTTCTGCTCTTTCCTTTAGGGAAAAAGAAAGAAGAGTAAAACTATTCACAGTTTTATGAATTTCATGAATTTGGTGGAGATGAAGAGCAGGATCTTGAACCCCAAACCAAATTTCAACCTATTCACCTTATTCTCTGCGTACGAGCGGGCGCAGCCATTTGAATCACTTTGGCTCGAGACTTCCGGTCTCATTCACTTTCATTCATTTTTAGACATTAAGAACAGTTCGTTTTGCTGCTTGATGTTGCAAACTGATCTTTTTTTATTATATTATTATATTTTTTATCTGTACAATCATGCAAACACTTGTTTGTAGAGCATGTATTTTGACAGTTTTCTGCCAATCATTATTCCTAACAATTTCTCCCATAGGCAGCTAAATCAGAAGTTCTAAAACAATCACAAAAGCAAGCGCATTTCCGCATTGAAGAATAAGGTCAATAGTCTTCTGTGGTAGTCTTTCGCTCAGTGTGTCGGAAACTAGTAGGCCATGACTCCAAAAACGATTTGTTTAATGAGGGCTATGAGGGTTAACTGTATTTGGCAGAGGGAAGACCCTTCAACTTCTGCTCTTTCCTTCACAGAGAAAGAAAGAGGAGTACAACTGTTGACAATGCCGAATTCTGTAACCTTATGCTGATATTTAATACACCATTTTTCCATGCCCATAGTCATGTCTCAGTTCCCCGGCTTAGTCCAGCTGCTGCTTCTCATTGTCCACGGAGCCGACTCGCTCTTGAAACCTCAAAACTAGCTCAAATCATAAATGAGCATAAGATAATATTTTCATTCTTTGGGAGGAGGTTTGAGGGGAGAATTGAGACTCCTGTTATCTTCTCTTTGCTGTGCAGTAATGTGTTTGCCTTATTAATGGGATGGAAAGGACAGAGGTGACAAAATCATTCATGATGTCAAGGAAAGGATATATAAACTGTTGCCATGGAGAGCGTAGACAGCCGAGGCCAAAAAAATTGACGGTCTACTCATGATCTAAGATTATCCCTAAAAAATAACAACAGACCTGACAATCTGATTAATCTGCATTTAATCCAGGCAAAGCATCTTAAGTGGATCGTGTTCAAATGATAAACAGATGTTTCTGGGGGATGTAACCTAGTAGTTGCAAAAATCCTCTTTGCAACTGTACAGTTGTTGTGGGTTGAAGGTACTAGAATTTCTTTAAATGAAGGATTTTTAACAGTGTCAGAGCTATTATTGTCATATTATAAATCATATACACATAATAAGCCACCTTGTGGATCTCATCACTGTAGCCATACACACAGAGGTGGGGAAGAGGCAATGAGAAGGTATTTACAACCTCCGGTGTTACGTGCTAGCAGCTTTAACAAGAGGACAGGAGTTAATGTTTAATTTGAAGCTGGTCAAATGGATGCTCAATTTTCTGTATTCTGATATGGTGACACGGTCATGAAACATTTATATTTTGCATCTATCTATCTATCTATCTATCTATCTATCTATCTATCTATCTATCTATCTATCTATCTATCTATCTATCTATCTATCTATCTATCTATCTATCTATCTATCTATCTATCTATCTATCTATCTATCTATCTATCTATCTATCTATCTATCTATCTATCTATCTATCTATCTATCTATCTATCTATCTATCTCTATCCATCTATCTATCTATCTATCTGTCTGTCTGTCTGTCTGTCTGTCAATCCATCCGTCTATCTATCTATCTATCTATCTATCTATCTATCTATCTATCTATCTATCTATCTATCTATCTATCTATCTATCTATCTATCTATCTATCTATCTATCTATCTATCTATCTATCTGTCTATCTATCTGTCCGTTCGTCTGTCTATCTATCTGTCCGTCTGTCCGTCCATCCATACACCCATCCATCCATCCATCCATCCATCTATTCATGTCCGTCTATCTATCAATCCATCCATCTATTTATCTATCCGTTCGTCCGTCTGTCCGTTCGTCCGTCCGTCCGTCCGTCCGTCCGTCCGTCCGTCCGTCTATCTATCTATCTATCTATCTATCTATCTATCTATCTATCTATCTATCTATCTATCTATCTATCTATCTATCTATCTATCTATCTATCTATCTATCTATGTCTATTTATCCATCCATCCATCCATCCATCCATCCATCATCTGTCCATCTATCTATCCATCCATCTATTTATCTGCATATCTATCTTTTTATCTGTCTATCTGTCTGTCTATCTATCTATCTATCCATCCATCCATCCATCCATCCATCCATCCATCCATCCATCCATCCATCCATCCATCCATCCATCCATCCATCCATCCATCCATCCATCCATCCATCCATCCATCCATCCATCCATCCATCCGTATGTCTATTTATCCATCCATCCATCCATCCATTTTTCTATCTGTCTATCTATGTCTATTTATCCATCCATTCATCCATGCATCCACCCACCCGTCTGTCTGTCCGTCCGTCCGTCTGTCTGTCTATCATTCTATTCTTCTATCAGTCAGTTGTTCTTAAACCATCCATCCATCCGTTATCAAATTAGAAGTCGATTGAGTGTGGGCTATGGTATTTCTTTGTATTTGTTATTTACAGCAAATTTTGTTGAATGTCATTCCGAAAACTGACAGATTTTGTTTGGTATCATGCTACTATGCTATTCTGAACATATCCATTAGCTCTGAGCAGCCTCTCTGAAGAGTTCCTCATATTCAGCCCGACTACTTACACTCCTAATGAGCGGATCGTTGTCCTCTAACGAGTCTGGAGTAGAAGAGAAAAATGACAGCCCTGAAGATGCCTCTTCACAATGCTAACAGGATCACTGAGCTCATCTCGTAAGTTAGCACTTTGATTAGCTAATGAGGCAGCAATAATATTAGCTGACTTGACACCACACTCAAGATCAGAGCGATGTTAAACGTCTGGACAGTCGCTGTGGACTTTCTACTGATTATACTGAGGAGAGGCTGTTGAAGAACCTAAAGTTGTGTTTGACTTTGGGTTCTTAGGTTTGGCTCTTTTGTGATAAAACCCGGGTCATGGGCACAGGTGTGTTCTCTCTTCAATGTATTTCATTCCACCTCTTATTCTACACTTGTCTACTCTGTACAACTTCATCTCACACTTCATTTACAGCTTGTCTTTTCGTTGCCACCACAGAAGCAGTAACGTCTCAGGCCTGGAAAAACATGGCTGCAAATGCGTGCTGGTGTATGCGTGCATTCGTGTGCCAGGCCAAAGGAAGGTAAAGCGCATATTACACACACTCGCAATCTCAAGTAGCCTTGACCTCCTGCCCAGAGTGTGGCTTCCCCACAGCTCAGCTCATACATCTTCTGACACGCATACACATACATGATCACACACACCACAGTACAGTTACAGAACAAGGTAATTGCCCATGGCCGGGTGGGTCTGAGGGCAAGAACAAGGTTTTACAGCACAGATGAAAATAAAATATAAGGACTTTGTGGTTCACAGTACAGTTGGAAAGACAAATATTATTTTTTACGAGGGAGCGAGAAGGCCGAGGCTAGATGTATAAAACACCTTAATGATTGAATAGCTTAAGTATTAAATCTTCCGACCTGGGCTCCGTCAGGGAGCCTATAGCATTAAACTGGACAGGATGAGGTTGAAGCGAGAGACCAACCACGTGAGTGTGACAATGTGGCCAGAGGGAGAATAAACCCTCCCAACACTTTGCTTTCTGGCAGAGACACCTTCTCCGTAAATCTTTGTGTTGGACAGCTTTTGGTGGTTTAATAATTACCTGCGAATGAATAAGCTTCACTTTTTGAAGTGAACTCCGAGACTGAGGTGAAAGATGCATTTTTCAATGGTGCGCTGTGTTGCTCTTTTCTTGAAATTGAACACTTTTTGGGATTTAAAAAATGGAAATACTCTAAGTGCTTTTGTTTTTGTTAAAATTCTTAAGCCTTATAAAAATAATTATAAAATGAATTAAAATAGTTGTGCCTTTTTCATTGTCAAGATAGCCTATTGATCTTAAAATGTTGTTTTTGAAAACTAGCTTCACATTAGTCCTTCATATTATGTATCAGTTTTGCGAGTGTTTCTTTGCTTTTTTAATGGGGTATATTCACACAGACTTTTAATTTCAGTCAACCAGCCCCAGGACTTCTGGTGAATTGTCATCCCATACAAAATCGCCATGTTTAAGATCTGATTTAAAAAAAACAAAACAAAACAGTGATCTTCACTGCCTGGCTGAGATACGATATAAAAAGTGAGTAGCAGATCAAACTAAAAGCTCTGCATTAAATTATATTTATCCGCGCCATGTCTTTAAAATATGGAAATTAATTTTACGTTTGAACAACCAAATGGTTGCTTACGTCTCTTTAACTGATTATATTTTAATTACATTGCAACATCGATGCTGTAAAAGAACCGTATGAAATTGAAAATAGTCACATAAAGCTATCACCGGAAGTTGATCATTGGCTAAAAAACACTAGCTGTGCATATAGCCCATTGTGCTTTAATAACCCTCGTTTTTTTATTGGTAGCTATGTTTCTTTTATAAGAGAGCATTTTAAATGTTTTTTAAATTATGATTTATATTGCAGTAAAATGTAAAGTAACTCTTTAATTAGTTAATGCTGTAAAATATGTAAAGGGATTTTTATAGGTAATGATACCTAGTGTAGTCTATTAACTAAATATAATTTTTTAATTAAGCTTTACTGGAAAATACATTTTGCATCGCAACATGTCAATAATGTTGCTGTCATTGTTTTATTTTCTTATGTTGTTAACTTAACCCTTTAACGGCCTGCTCTACCAAATAGTTGTCCATATTTTGACTGTTTTAAATAAAGTGGCTGTGTTTTAAATAATGGTTTACACAACACAGCTTTGTTGGTTTACAAAATTAAGCAAACAATCATGTTACACTATACACTTGATTTTGGCTTTATTGTAAAAACAAAACAAAACAAAACAAGAAAACATGTTAAATGAGATTCTGAAATATTTTATGGCATACTTCTAAAAATAACGATGATTTAGTATTATGTTTTTAAATAAATTGGTCTTACACTTCATATTTTCTGATTTTTGATAGTATATGTATTCATTTTAACAATAAGCCGATATAGCAAGCATTTGGTAGAGGTTGATGTTTTAGAAATCATGAGATGTGTGGAACAAGAAATGCACTGACTGTGTTAACTAGCGACATTAGGAGTTAAGAAATGCAATCCCTTTTTTTCTTGGTGGGGTAGTTAAAGGGTTAATATTTATTTAGATTCCTGCCTTATTTGCTATGCCAACAAATAACAGAAAGAAATTAAAAAATATATTTATTATGTGCACTTTTGCTATTGTTGATGAGTGTGTTTCTAAGCGTTTGTGTTGGGCTGCTTTTGCACGCATATCTGACCACGGCTGGACCACCCTGTGGTACCAAACGTATGACAACGACGAACGCTGAATTCCAATAGCATATCACTTTTACCATTTCTGACATATAATGTTTTCATGTTTTTTTTTTTGCAGATTTTTTTCTCATATAAATAATTTTTTTGCCAGAATTAGCAAAAGCACAGGCCCACCCGAGTCTGTTATATTTGGATGTGGTAACAAAATTACCATGGTAACAAATGAGTCCCGCCCAAACATCTACCGTCTTTCTCATCTCTAACTTGACCTTACAAACAAATTTCCGCCCTTACCTCAGCTATACTTTTTTCCAAGACTCCTGCCGAGGAATTGGGTTATTTAGTCAAACATTCTTGTGGCTTGCAAAGACAGCGACGGTGCGCATGTTTGGACGGCTCAATATACAACTCAGATGGAGAAGATCAAAGACAATGGAGGAAAGGATCTCAGAAGTCCGAGCCAAGCCTCATTACCGGTATACACATCCTGCTCCGGAATGTTAACACGGAGGGTGGCTGTGTCAAATTCTCCACATATGCGCGTCGCGGTTCAGTTACTTTTGAAAGCAAGATACCGCTATTTAAAAACTTTGGTTACGTTACCTAAGGCGATAGTGATGAATATGCTAATATACAGGCAAACCAAAGAAATTATTTTCTTTGAATATGTATTTCACCCCTCGGGCCGCGGCGATAATCGTTAGCCTACTTGTCAGAATAAAGGCGGGAAGTTCTATTCACGGAGATGCGCGCATTTCTCAAAGCCCTCAGATTCCGCGCGCATTTTCTCTTGTGATGTAAGCACGCAAGGTATTTCAACATGCGTCTCTTCCTCAGCAATAGAGTGTGGAAAACCAAGATTAGCAAAGGCATTGGGGGAACGTTTGATTTAAATGCAACAGACAGCAAAATATCAAAGGAGAGCTGTGTTCACAAGTGGCAAAACCTCAGCGGTTTGCCTCTTTTATTCCTTTATCTATCCCTCTTTCTCCGTCTGCCTCATCCACATTCTCTTTCACTCTGTCTCTTTTTCTCTCCAGCTGCAGGCCTGATGGCAGGACTTCCTCCTGGTAGCCATTATAATATGTGTGTCTCTGGGTGGTCCGGCCTCAGTTCCACAGCTCTAATAGTTTTCTACTGGTGTAGCCCATGCTAGGCCCAAGGGCGTAGAGGGAGAGAGACAGAGGGCAGTTTGTCTAATAAAACCCTTGTCCAGACCGCTGTATGTCCCTCTTAGCACTTCCTGGACACTGCCCCCTGCCAACCCCAACCACCTCCTGTGCTCCACCTCTAATGGGACACAGCTGGACTCCCCTATTACTTTCTGCCTTTGTATCCTTTTTGCTCTACCCATCCTTCCTCCATCACTCCTCTATCCAGCACGCTGCTGCTAATGCTTCTCTCTCATGCTCTCCTCTCTGTTTGTCTTTTTCAGTCGTCTCAGTGCTCCGGGACAGATGTATGGCTGGATGAGCGTTGACTGGCTGGGTCTGATCCTGTGATGTGGCGTGAGTCAGGATGTGAGGGGCTGCAGAGAGGATAATGCTCATTTACACACACCCCACGGCCCTCGAGCCCTGTGTGTGTGTAAGTGTGTGTGTGTGTTCACACATCAGTCCATTTCAGCACCACACAAGCTCACACACTCTCTCTCGTCCTCCTCTACCGTGTGGTCAGTAACAGCTCCAGTGTGGGGAACATTTGTTCTGCAGATACTTCTCAATGAAAAAGGGTGGCGCTGAGAGTCACTTTAGGATTTTTTCAGTACGAAGGCTGCAAAACAAACAAAGCAATGCTTTTTTTGCTCCCTGGCTGCTTATTAAAACCCACACCCCACTATGTGATGCAAGGATAGTCCTGTCAGCCAGATCTCAGGGTCACACAGTGACGTTTGTACATGCTTTTGGCAGAACCCGATGTCTTTACATCTCCGACAGCTTGTTCTGCGTGTGATGTGCAGCACGTGGGTGGGCAGAAACATGGTTTCTAATCACAGATGTCACTGTAAAAGTGAAGAGTGCGGCTCTCAGTAGATCAAACTGTTGGAGTGGGGAGGGGGCGGATGGCAATTGAGAGATTTGGACAAAATGCGAGGCGGTCTAGGGTTTTACTCTAGGGTTTGACTGAGCAGAGGGTGGCAGAAATCAGTTGAAAGAGCTGAAGAATTTAAAAGGGAAGAAAATTAAAGAGCAAAGAGAAAAGCAACAGTTAGAAATGCTGATTTGGTCCAAAACAAGTGAAGGAATGAGGGTGAGGTGGAAATATTAGAGGGCTGTGATAGTAAAAACCTGTGTGTAAATGTTTTATTGTGGACATGGTTCATATTTGTTTTAATTTTTTTCAATAATAATAATTATTGTTGTTATTTTATTTAGATTTATCCACAGGGACTTACAAATTAGGGAAAAAACAAGTCATTCATGAAAAATGAGAACTAATCTCAAGAATGGCTAATAATACAAAGTTTCAGCCATAGATAAAATATAAGCCAGAATAAAGAGTAATTAAAGAACCAGAGAGGACATTTATTTGTCTATTGCTTGTAAATGTAATATTCCTTCATTCATTCATTTTCTTTTTGGCTTGGTCCCTTTATTAATCTGTGGTTGCCACAGCGGAATGAACTGCCAACTTATCCAGCATATGTTTTATGCAGTGGATGCCCTTCCAGCTGCAACCCATCAATGGGAAGCATCAATACACACTCATTCACACACATACACTATAGTCAATTTAGCTTACCCAATTCACAGAAATACCAACTGACCCAGCCGAGACTCAAACCAGCAACCTTCTTGCTGTGAGGCGTTCGTGCTATACCCACTGCGCCACCGTGACGCCCTAAATTCAACATGTAACTGTTAATTTATTACTATAATTATTAATTACTCTACAGTACTTGATTATTTCAGAGTAATAAATATTATGTTTGTACTGAATCTGAAATGGATTCTGTACATAATGTAGCATATAGCCTGGGCCTATTTTTGAATTTTGACTGCATTTTAGGCACACTTGGCTTTAAATGGCTTTCTGTGCGTTTAATTTGAATATTGAAATGATCTGTTAGCAAAGAGTGCGAGTAAAAACCGCTGTACATGAGAGCTTGTGCTGATAGTACTTATATGAAAATGCTTTGTGGGTGTACATTTTGATGATGTGCTCCCGAGAATAAGAACAAAGTAATGCAATGAAAATTCAGTGAAATGTGAATTCCTATTTGCAATTCCAGTATTTGATGAAATAACTAAGAATGATAATTGTAACGTTATAAAAGACAATATTATTAAAGAATAATTTAAAGATTATTTTTGAACATTATTCATTTATCTTTTTTTTGTGGCCTGAATTAGAGTATTTGAGTATTCCAACAACTTGGATAATACAGATATTGTCCAAAATTCTTCAATTTAATATTGTAAGTTTCTGGTCAGCCTTGGGTTTTCTACCACAATGAAAACCATCCCATCTCTGAGCGTGCCACAGTGGTTACGTAGCCCTCCTTTGTTTACTGCCCGCAGACGCCCAGGCTAAACAGGAAAGGACAGAACATAGAAGGGGGACACAAAACACAAATGCCAGTTGTTGAAGCACTGTCGCATGTACCATTCAATCCAGATGCTATTTAGACTTAAAAAAATGTTTCAAATTCAGTATCTTAGGACTTCATTGTGAGCTGGAAATGTTGACTGTGTATGTTAGTGTGCTAGTTTGTGGGATGAAGTTTGCACTATTCTGCGAAACCTGACATTGTATGTTATGGTTGTTGTTGGTCCTTTGACAAATTGCTTTTGTTCCTCATTTTTGCTTTGGATGAAAGCGTTTGCTAAATGCGTAAATGTAAATGTGAGTGCATGTGTGTATTGATGTGGGCTACTCCACACTTCCTCTGTACTACACAGAGTAAAATAAACAGTGACTGAAAGAAGGAAAGACCGCTGTGTTGGGGAGACATACAAATCATTGTGTGGGTTTTCATTGGTCGTGACACTTTCCATGAATGTGGTAGATTTAGTTATTTGTTTACGAAAAATTAAAGACTTTTTTATTTTGAGAACTATTAGATGTTTTAGGTAAAATCAAATGATAATTAAAATCGTTCAAATTAAAGTTTAATGAATAATTATTGGCTCTAAACACATAACAGCATTTTATTATCTGTTTGCTACTCTGTAAAACCCAACAGTCAACTTTATCAAAGAAAATTTACTGAACGTTAATTCTACTCATTTGAAAAGAGTTTTGAACTCAGTGTTGAAGGTAATGAGTTAATGAAATACCTCATTACTTCAGCTTAAATGGAGTAAGTTCACTGTACTCATATATATTAGATTGTTTTTAACTGAAATGGTTTGTAGCAATCGATCTCCTTGAACGGTTTGAGTTGCCTTAACTTATTGGGTTTTACAGTACTCAGTTGATTTGAGTTCTCTTCATTTATTGGGTTTTACTCTGCTCAACTTGCTTTGTTTACTCAAATGGATTAAGTTCACAGTACTCATTAGAATTAGTTTTTTTTAACTTAAATGGTTTGTTACAATCGGTTTCCTCAAATGGTTTGAGTTACCTTAATTTATTGGGTTTTACAGTGTAGAATTAAATTTAAAAGTACAAATTTTGTCAGTTCTTGCAACCTTGGCATAATTTGCAGAATGCTCTTCTATTAGAGCATTTGTTTTTGTACCTATATGTCAATTAGCAGTCATTATAGTCTTTGTACTGTCTGTTTAATATCTGATTACACTTTAAATTGGTGATCTCCTAACAGATTTTGCACTCAGTCTAAATAACTTTACACATTTTTAAACTAATTTTGCTATCTCCAACATTCATTCAATCATTCATTCATTTTCTTTTCAGCTTAGTCCCTTTATTAATCAGGGGTCGTCACAGTGGAGTGAACTGCCAACTTATCCAGCATATGTTTTACGCAGCGGATGCCCTTCCAGCCGCAGCCCAACACTGGGAAACACCCATACACTCTTACATTCACACACATACACTACAGCCAATTTAACATGTTCAATTCACTTATAGTGCATGTCTTTGGACTTTGGAAACCCATGCCAACATGGGGAGAACATGCAAACTCCACACAGAAATGCCAACAGACCCAGCCGGGGCTCCAGCCAGCGACCTTCTTGCTGTGAGGCGATTGTGCTACCCTCTGCGCCACTGTGCTGCCCCCATCTCTAACAGTCTACTGATATTAAATAAAAGTTTGCTAATGTGTAACATTTTGCCATACTTGCAAATGACGTTTTTTCTTTCATTTATCAGCCATAAATATTTTTTTGCTGCCCAAGAAATTGTATGTGCAGTATTTTGTAAAGAACAACAATAACAATAATTAAAAAAATGCAAAGATATCTACCTATTGTAATAACAAATATATTATTAATATTATTATTACAGTTAAATTGCATTATTTAGAACTTTATTTCCGTTGTAGTTATTTTGGTGACAGGTTTGTTTAATAAATCCTTCTTATCAAAAAAAAAATCATTGTTATATGCTTCAGATTACATAATAATGTATTTTACAACCGAGAAGTATTGCATTCTCAGACATTAATAAAATTAAAACTGTTACTGTCTAACTGGTTAGTAACTCTGTCTCATATGTTTCACCATCACTGAATTTTGCTCAGATCTGGTGCTTAGAGTTATTTTAGGCTCTGTTTGTTGCAAAGTTACTTATTCTCCAAAGAATAACTCGGTTATCTGCTGAATCTTAAACAAATGCCGGCACGATTTTATGAATGTTTATTGATAGTTTGGTAAATTACAGTATTATATACACCACATTTGAATAAGAGTTGCAACATTTGCAGTTCTACTATAGGATAAAATGGACTGAATAATTCTTGACATCCCGAGGTTGATGATCAGCATATTTCACCTCTTACTATTTCTTGAAAAAAAAAATGTTTATTATAAGTTTCTGAAAGAGTTTCAGACTCTGTATTGCACTCTATTCATGGAAAGTGCCTGGTAGACACTCTGTTTGTGTATTTAATGAATAAGACGCCTCACTACTTATGATGTCAGATTGACATTACATTTAAGCCCCACTTGTGTGTGTATATTCATTTGCATGACCTCCGGCTTTGACGTTGTTTTCCAGGCCACAACCGTCGGATGTAAGAGAGCAAGTCCTCTGTGAACTTCAATGGCAGGGTTGTGCGGGTGACGTTTGTCAGGATGAGGACTGGTGTTTGTCAGGACTGCTCCGTGACTGTGGCTCCAGTGATGGGACGGCTGGAGACTGGCGGGCCTCGAGTCACTGCAGTCTGGGTGCAGGAAGCTCAGTAAGTTTATCTTAAGAGGCTTGGTTTACGTTCTGGGTCATCAAAGTTAGACCCATACACTGTTTAGCTTTCAAAGACAACTAGCTGGGTGAGATTGTTTGTCAGGAGGGTGAGTAAATGATTCATTGTACATGACAAGCTACAGGACAGGTTGAACTAACCTGTGTTGCAGGATTAATGTTTAAAGCTCAGTTTTGTTCTTGCAGTGTTTTATGTATAAAACGACATCTATAAACCCTTGGATTGTTGTTGATTTGATAAGTCGATAAGCATAATCTACAGTAGGTCCCTTTTTTATAATTACTTGAATTGCTCTGCCCTGCACCATAACTCTGCTGAAGGGTTTGGTTTTATGCCAGCTGAATGGAAAAGTGCCAGCTGCAGTCTGCAGAGGTGCGGAAATGCCCAGCTGTTGTTGCCCACCAAGAATTCACTCATTTCAGACACTGCAGTAATGACTGCCTTCTTTCATGCATCTCCTCATGCATTTTCTACATTAAGTTAAACAGCAGGTAAAAATAATCGAACACGTCAAGATTTGTCCTCATAAATATAGTTCTAATGGTGCTGCTGACATGAATTTGCACCAGATTTCAGTTAAAATACAAACAATCTGATTATACAAACAAACCTTTTTTTCAGAAATTAAGTCATGTATTGAGAAAATACTGAACTTCTGAAATGTTTTTAATACTTTGTATAAAATACTTTTTTTGGTAATGACAGCTTCAAGATGCCGCTTGTATGGAGTATGGAGTCACATCCAAGAAGCTGCTTTCTAACTACTGGGAGATGTAGTTTTCCCTGTGTTCCCTTGGGTTTCCTCCAGGTGCTTTTTGTTTTTTTGATAGTCTACAGAACAAACCATCGTTATGCAATAACTTGTCTAATTACGATAACCTGCCTATTTACCCTAATTAACTTAGTTAAGCCTTTAAATGTCACTTTAAGGTGTATCGAAATGTCATGAAAAATATCTAGTCAAATATTATTTACTGTCATCATGGCAAAGATAATATAAATCAGTTATTAAAACTATTATGTTTAGAAATGTGTTGAAAAAAAAAACATCTCTCCGTTAAACAGAAATTTGGGGAAAAAAATTAACAGTGGGGCTAATAATTCTGACTTCAACTGTATACGCATATATATATATATATATATATATATATATATATATATATATATATATATATATATATATATATATATATATATATATATATATAAATATATATACATATATATATATATATATATATATATATATATATATATATATATATATATATATATACATATATATATATATATATATAAACATATATATATATATATGTATATATGTATATATACATATATGTGTGTATATATATATATATATATATATATATATATATATATATATATATATATATATATATATATATATATATATATATATGTATATATATACATATATATACATATATATATATATATATATATATATATATATATATATATATATATATATATATAAACCCACACAAACACAGGGAGAACATGCAAACTCCACACAGAAATGCCAACTGACCCAGCCGTGACTCGAACCAGCAACCTTCTTGCTGTGAGGTGACAGTGCTAACCACTGAGCAACCGTGTTACATCCGTATACATCATTCATCATCTTTTTATTTCAGACTTCTAAGCTAATATTAAAAAACAAAACAAAAAATAATCACAACAATAGAATCATGAATGGACATATATTTCATTTTATATGCACACACAGATACTTCCAATGTTTTGAATGGTATATTTTAGGCACACACATTTGCAAGTTACTTCCACACACTGAAATGAACTGAATCCTTTACGCTCCTCTCTCAGGTACAATCGTCCATCCAGTCCTCTCTATTTCTCTTTCTTTCCATGATTCATCAATCTCAGAGCTACAAAAGCCCCCATAACAAATGAACCCACCATCGTAGGCCTTTCATGAGGCCAAGCGTCACTGTATGTTGGAGCGCCGGTGCATGGTTTCACCCTCCACGGAGGTCTGGGACGCTCTATGTCGTGGTCCTCACCCTCAGATAGACCCATTCAGCTGCGGGACCTAATGAACACTCCTGGCCTCATTCACTCCTACAATGGGCTTCTCCACTACCATTGAGTGCGCTCACAATAGGGAACATCGCTCCAATTAAACCCCAGGGGACAATACATGTGCAAGGGGGCCAGCGCTTGGGTGTTGGGGGTGGAAGATGTTGGGGGTCCCGCTCTGGGTGCTGGAGTGGGGGCGTCACGGGGAGTAACGAACGTCTCTGACCGGGTGCTTGTGAACGGAGGGTGGCTGAAGTGCCGGTGTCTGTGATGTGCTATTAGGATCAGCGAGGAGTAATTATGTGCACAGAGACCCTCCCTGGCCCAGCGGAGGGGGCTGTTGGCTTCAGGAGAGGGATGAGGAGGTGAAGGAGAAAGAGGAATGATGTAGCTGACATATTATCTTGTTGGCTTTGCAGCTGGTTTATAAATGCTGTAGCCACTTGAGGGTATGTGTTACAGTGATTTCTACTAAAGTAATGGGGTTTTAGGCATTCAGGGTTTGTGCAAATAATAAGAATGTATGGAGGACAAAACAACAACAATTGTTTATTGTCACTAGCCTAAAACCTTTACAAAAAAATAACAATGGTTTAATTAAATGTTTAGTAAAAACCACACATGGTTTTTATATACTTTCTGCTTTTTCTACTACACTAACCATAGGCTAATCATGAAATAATTGTAATAAATCTGTTGTTGTAGGGTTAATCGATAAGGATAGAAAAATAAGAATTAAGTGGTTTAATACGAATATTCTGGAAAGACATTTTATACAGTTTTAATTCAGGCTAAATTCACATAAACATTTATCTGAGGAAAAAGTTTGCAGCATTCAAAATTGTTTAGAGAAACTCAACACTGTTAATAATGATCTTTATTTATAATTAAATAGTCATGACAATATGTTTTTATTTTTAATTATTAAAATAAGTCTATTTTCAACTTAATGTTTTAAGTTATATTACATTTGTTCTATTTAAAAAACATTTTACTGGATGAACATGTCAGAAAAAGTCAGTTAAATGAAGTTGAAATAACCTGTAACGTTGATATGATTTAAATTAAAAATGTGTTCATGCAGACATTTTAGTATTGTGAAACTAATCAAACATTGTGCATATCTCATTATGATACTTTTGCATAATTCGATTTCAATTTTAAAATTATTGTACATGGGAGAATTATATTTCTGTAACCTTTTTGTGAAAAGTGTTGTGAAATGTTTAGCAAAAAAATAGAGCTTTTGATTTATGTTAAAGAATTTTTTAATCTTTAATCTGTGAATGGAAAAGATGCATTTACTCAAAAATAAACTTTTTTTTAATATACAACATTGCTTAATAAATGTATTTGATGTTTTATATTGACTGGATATAAATTGACACATTTTGGATAGCAGAATACCTTTAAATGGTTCTTGAAGGAATACATTTGACACTGTTAAAGTACAAAGTTTCTTGTCACTGTAGTGGTACCTTCATGGATCAAATTTTCACCTTTGATGAAGGTACAATATTGTATCTGCAGGTTTTAAAAACCAAAGGTACATTTTGGTTTCCCATAGTACAAATCATGTCCCTGAAGGTACAAACTGCAATGGTACAATTTTGTTTCTTTGTCTTAAGGTACAATTCTGTTCCATAGAAAGGTACTGCCCCAGTGACAAGGGTTTGTACCTTCTTTGGTACAACATTGCACCATTTTTTCTGAGAGTGTACAGTTGGTGATAACAGAATGTAAAATTCCTGAGTCTGATGTTAAACCTGCTTTAGATCTGTAAATTAATGAGAAACTGCAATTGGAAGGGGATGAATGTAAAAAATACAAATTGAAAGAATGAAAGAAATGAAAGAAATAATTCCCATTTTGAAATAAGCATGATCAGGTTGTACATATATGAGATGTAAATATACGAGATGTACATGTACAAGATGTAGAATGTATATATAGCCTACATCATCATAAACTCATTCATTCATTCATCCATTTTCTTCTTTCTCCATGTATGTATGCATGTATATATAAATATATATTTAGACACACACACACACGCACACGCACACAAATATATATATATATATATATATATATATATATATATATATATATATATATATATATATATATATATATATATATACATATATATTAAAGCTAGAAAAATTTACTGTCATTGTGTGTTCGTTAAAAAAGAAATCGGCAGATGCTTTTATATTGTATATTCTTTACATTTACAATGCATAATTTATAGAAACTAGTCAAAAGATCATTTATTTGATCAAAAATACATTATTATTGTGAAATATTATTACATAGTTTTTTTTTTGTAATGTGTTTTAAAAAGCCTTTTATTTCTGTGATGAAAATTCATCTTCAGCAACATTATCAAAAATTAGCACAGATTTCATCAATGTTGCACTCCTTTATTTTTGTAGCTATTTTGTAGGACATTTTATTAGGACATAACCAAGCAAATTCATAAATGCAAAACAATCTGACTCTCCAGACTGCTAAAAATATCAGGATTTAAAATGTTGGAGAAGTGGGTGAGTGCAGAGGTGCAGACGCTCTGAGTTTTCTTTGTGGCCTAGGTGTGTAATTGAACCGGGCAGTGTTCTGGACAGCTTTGTTCCTCTGCTGTCCCCAGTGGTCCTGGCAGGCGCACAGGAAGACGCGTGTCAAACACTGAGACAAGGGAGCTCTCTCTGCAAAGCCCACACAGAGAGAGAAGAAAGCTAGAATTAATGCTGTAAGAATAAACACCGAAAAGAAACACAGGAGAGGCGGTTAGTTAAATAACAGAGGGGGGAGAAAAGCCGCTCTGGGGGAACATTCAAGACATACCCGAATTTTTTAAAGCAAAGTTGCAGCATTGAAAAAAGGTTACAACCCCCCTGTGCAAAGATTCCTCTGCCATATTGTGGTTGTATAACTCATTATTGACATTTATCCACAAAATAGATGGAGGCCTTTGGAGAGGTGACATTTGGCTGGGCACGACGGCCGAGAATACCAACAAACTGATGGCGCGAAATGACAGAAGCACCTGAATTTGCCCTTTCCTGGATGCTCACATAGAGGATGGAGCAGGGCCACTGTTGACTAGTGTTCTAGTCTCCTCCAAATTTATTAAAGGTAGGTACTCGGGTTATACTATATATAAACATACAATAAAAAATTTCTTAAATTAACATTACATTAACATTTGGCAGATGGTTTTATTCAAAGCAACTTACACCTGGGAATGATAGAAGTAATCAAACCAAGATAAGAAATGCATTTTTGATTAAGATACTTGGGAATGTATCTGTAATAGTGCCTTAATATTTTCATTGAATAGTAGACAAATTAATACAGTTTAATATTTTACACAGGGTATAATATACACCTGAATAATTACACAAGATAAGTGATTCATATTCAGAGTGTTACTTTAGATGTAAAACCGAGGTTGGTACATTATTACATTGGACATGTTCCAAACTGAAAACCTATTGGCGAAATATAATACACACTATAAACAAAATTGCTAATGTTAAGCTTACGCATAATCCAAGATTTATGTTACTGGGGGATGAATCAGCTGGATCAGAGGAAGATTTTATGTTTAATTAAAATGGCTCTGATAGCAGAAAGGTATTGCATTGCTACAATGGAAATCAGTGAAACCACCAATTCATATTGTATGGCTTAGAGAACTTCAGTTTTATATTCCTGTAGAAAAAATAATGTTTAAGCTTAAAAATGTTTTATGTTTGAAAAGATTTGGGCCACATTTATTGAATACGTGTTTAATTTAGACGTTACATTGAGTGAAAATGCTGATGGGATAATGTGACTCCTCCGATGCTGCATATACACATTCTACATCTCGTACAGTTGAAGTCAGAACTATTATCGCCCCTGTTTATTTTTTCCCCCAATTTCTGTTTAATGAGAAGATTTTTTCAACACATTTCTAAACAAAATAGTTTTAATAACTCGTTTCTAATAACTGATTTATTTTATTTTTGCCATGATGACAGTAAATAATATTTACGAGATATTTGAAAAAAAATTCTCTCCATTAAACAGAAATTGGGGAACAATAAACAGGGGGGCTAATAATTCAGGGGTTGCTAATAATTCTGACTTCAAGTGTATAATCCATATATAAGCCTTAACCTTTTTCTGAAAAAAATATGAAATGGTCAAAATAAGACTTTTATGTTATGCATAAATTATAATAGAATATAGTAAATTAAAATATCTTTACAGTCTTTATTATGAAAAGAAAATATTGGTATTAGTCTTTAAGCAATTACATAAAATGTAATAAATGTTACATTGGAATTCCTTTATTTTAATATGGGGTACTTTTAGATTTAAATGTAATATTTTAAATGATAATATATATTAAATAAGAAAATAATAATTGGTATATTTATAAAGTTTCTTCTACCTATGGTGCCCTATGCAGAATGCATGATTTGTGTCTAGGTTGTGCCCTGGGCTGAAGTGTTAGGGTTGATCTCTGAACAGACTGAGGTGTTTCTCTATCCCAACAAGATCTCCAAAGAAGTTGTAGTTCTTCCGGCCCTCTGTCAGAGCCGGAGGTTGTTGTTTTCCATCCATGGGATCAATTTTCCTGTCTATTTCTAAAGCACACAGTGCAAACTCTTAAGGACATGTACAGAGAGACAGAATAATCCCTGCTTGTTGCTTGTTCCCTGTCAGCCTGACAGACTGTTCTCGCTTTATATATATATATATATATATATATATATATATATATATATATATATATATATATATATATATATATAAAGTCAAAATTTTTAGCCCTCCTGTGATTTTTTTTTTTCTTTTTTTTTTCTTTTTCAATTATTCCACAAATGATGTTTAACAGCAAGAAATGTTTCATAGTATGTCTGATAATATTTTTTCTTCTGGAGAAAGTCTTATTGCAATGCAGTGGCACAGTAGGTGGTGCTGTCGCCTCACAGCAAGAAGGTCGCTGGTTCGAGCCTCGGCTGGGTCAGTTGGCATTTCTGTGTGGAGTTTGCATGTTCTCCCTGTGTTCGCGTGGGTTTCCTCCGGGTGCTCCGGTTTCCCCCACAGTCCAAAGATATGCAGTACAGGTGAATTGGGAATGCTAAATTATTTATAGTGTTTGAATGTAAGTGTGTATGGATGTTTCCCAGAGATTTCCCCTAGTTTCCCCTAGTTAAGCTGTTAAATTGCACTTTAAGCTAAATACTATCTTGATTTAACTGATTACTTAACAACTGATTTATTTTATCTTTGCCATGATAATAGCACATAATATTTAACTAGATGTTTTTAAGATGCTAGTATTCAGCTTAAAGTGACATTAAAGACTTAACTAGGTTAATTAGGTGAGTTAGGGAAATCATTGTGTAGTGGTTTGTTCTGTAGACAATCGAAAAAAAAAACTGCTTATGTTTTAAATGTAGTAATGTTTTAAATGTAATAATGTTTTAAAAACTGCTTTTATTGTAACTGAAATACTTTCTCTAAAAATATCATAAAGGAAAAAATGTAAACAATTCCTTGCTCTGTTAAAGATCATTTGTGAAATATTTGAAAAAAATTTACAACAAGGACAAATAGTTTTGACTTCAACTGAATATAATGTGTGTGTGTGTGCGTGTGTGTGTATGTAAGAAGGAAAAAAAGAGATGAAGTGGATGCTGAGAGTCTGTGTATGTGAGTATGTGTGAATGTGTGTGAGAGTGTCACAGATGCACGGGTAAATAGTTTCTCAGGTACAATAGGCCTGCTCTTGCTGAAGTGGTGAGCCTTAAGATGGATAAACTCATGTCATTTATCACCGTGGTGCTAAGAGCCCTCCAGCTCAGAACTGGTTCCTCATTCTGTGTTCAGAGCGAGCCAAACATCTTCGCGTCTCCTCCGCATGCCTCCATTCACTCCGATAGGCCTCATCTGCCCTCAATTTACTCCTAATGCGACCTCTGACCTGTCAGTACAGCATTCCTTTCTTTATTACACAAAACACCATATTGTTTTCCAATGAAAGGGGAATAAATAGTCTGGAATATTTGCCAGCCTACTTGAGTGGAACCAAGCCTTGTTATTGTAAATCAAATGCTGAAGGAACACAGTTGCTGGATTGGAAGCGTGCAGGGATTGCAACCCACCCAGCAGAAATCTGCCTCTATTTGCCTTGTGCCTTGACTTTATATGTAATCTAGTCACGTGAATACTTAAATTCACAATTTGTGCCACTGAGAGCATGGTAGCTGAATTTAATTCATGAAGGAAATGTACTGAAGAATGTCATTGTCTATACAATTGCTTGTGTTCTAACTTCATATCAGTGGCAAGTCTGTCACTTCATATTTCGAGAATGTTTCCAAGACAATCTTGTTTTAATGTTAATGGATTGCCAGAGTAGCATCTAACGGTTCCACCTGTCTTTAAAAAAAGCCTCATTTGCATTTAAAGGGAAAATAAAGACCAAGTTTCAGCAGAAACTTGACTTTAGATTATTTATGTTATGAAAAGAACACCATATAAATCAGCTTCAATTGGATCATGATATGTGAAAGCAAAGTTGCCTTAATCTTTTGACAAATAAGAAGTCTTTGTTCCATTAAAACATCCTGCAAATTCAGCGTAGGCTCACTGGAAATCCGTGCATAAGTTGTAGCACATTTCAGATGACTAAAAATACATATAGGGCACTTTCTATTGCAAATCTAAAATATGTAGGGGCACTTTTGTTCTAAGTTTCAGATACACGTACAGCTTGTACATGCCCATGAGAAAGCAGAGCTTGTCATACAGATCACCCACCGAACCACTGATCCTTCCCTAAACCCAACCAATAGTGTTTTCATAAGCAAATGTAAAAGAATAGGCACTGCAAACACATAGTTTTACCTTGCTTGTACGTAGCTTTTATCTCTTTTCACCTGACTCGAACCTGCATGCTCTGTATCACAAGTACAGCACCGTACAAGAGGAGCTACCGAGCAAACTGACCACACTGGAAAAGTTGTGCGTATGGATATTGATAAGTAAAATATATGGTTACATCTTATTTTGATGATCTATTTGAGTATTAGTAGACAATCTGCTTAATATCTGTTGATTTTGCTCCTTCAACACATTTAACTGACTATAAGAATCTTTGGAAGTACATGTCAACTTGCACTAACCCTAACCTCAACCTAACAGTCTACTTATAATCTAATGAGAATTAGTTAGCATGTAGATGCAATGTAACTTAAATTCTGCAAATGGACCATCAAAATAAAGTGTGACCCAATATATTTCATTACAAAAACATAGACACCATTATTTAGTTTTGTGGTAATAAATTGGTGTTGTGAAATTCTTTATGCGTCTATAGTATGTCCCTGTAAATATCATTAATGCGGAAAGGAACACAAATTGTTGCCGTTATACTGCCCCGTAACATTAACTACAGTCAAACATATGTTAACTTGTGTTGTGCATATTGACACTTTAAATGACTTCCTTGTTATAAGCAAAGTATTATTTAATAAAACATGAGGTAGATTGTGACATCAGAGTGGTACATAAAACTCCTCCTCTAAAGCAGAGGCTCCACCCACTGGCATTTTTTTGCAAATAGCAGACTCTTGCCTTCACTAGATGCAAATGCTGTCACATTAAAGGCAAACAGAAGCAATAATGTATACAGGAGAATTTGACAGATTGCAATAAGAATTTTGGTGAAAGACAAAGCAGTCAGTTCTGCTGTGTCTGACAGCAGCTGTATCGAATATGTAAGTTTTAATTTCATAATGCTTTGACAATATTATACATTTATATGAATAAATTCTTCAAGACACTTGTGCAATAGCGAGGATTTGTTGATGCTGTTTTCTGCGCAGTGACATTAGCCAATTAAAACACACAGGGTTTTTGAAAGTTCTTGTTTACTTTTAGTTATTGTTTAAAAAAAGAAAATGTGTAAATTATTGAAATTGTGGTATTTTTTTCTGATTCCACAAAAAGAAATATATAAAACTATATATAACTATATATATAAAAATATATTGAACTAAACTAAGCTAAACTGAACTTCAACTCTGAAATCTGGACTTTACTGGAACTATGTTAAGCTGCTTTGACACAATCTACATTGTAAAAAGCGTTATATAAATAAACATGAATTGAAAAATTGAATTGAATTTTAAAAAAAAACACACTGGCAATTAACTGACACACTTTAAGAACCACCTCTTAAAATTAGACATTTTACCTTGATTTTACATAGCTTTCATCTCTTTTCACCAGACTCTAACCTGAGTGCTCTGTATCACAAACACAACAGTAATAAAGGAGCTAAAACTGACCACACTGGAAAAGTTGTCCGTAATTATAACTAAAATATGTCCAATAACAAATCATAGACACCATAATGTGATTTTGTGGTATTATATTGATATTGTGCAAAAAACAGCACAAAAAAATTCCTTTACTCGCCTATAATGTGTACCTGGAAACATTATTAGTGTGAAAACGAATGAAAATATTTGCTGTTATACTGTCCTTAGCATTAATTTTAACTGCAAATTAGATGCAAATATTGTCATGTTAAAAGCAAACAGAAGCGATCATGGATACCGGAGCATTTGACAGTGAGATCACAATGAGAAATTTGACAGACAAAGCAGTCAGCTCTGCTCTGTCTGACAGCAGCTTTATGAATGTCTAAGTTCTTAATTTCATAATGCTTTGACTGAGAATAATAGTTTTTTTTATTAATAAATTAACAAGACGCGTGCAATAGTGAGGATTTGTTGATGCTGTTTCCTATGCTGTGACATTAGCCAATCAAACTTTAAGACCAGCCTCTTAAAATCACACATTTTCACAAAAAGGGTCAGGATGAGGGTTGAAAATGATTGTTTTTCTACATTAATATTAGTTTTTAGTGTAAAAAAGCAGTAAAAGTGAACCTCCAGGAGCATAACAAAATAAAAAAAAATCCATAACCACTTTAAAATGGCAGTTCTGCATTTTTAGTGTGTGTTTGCGTCTTGCTGTACATTTGGCTTTATGTGTGTGTATATTAAAAGGCAGGGGGCACTATATACTTCTCCAGCTAATTTAAGACTCCCAGTGCACCTTTCTCTCTCTGCTTCAATTTCTTCTGTGTTTCTGTCCTCCTCCGGCTGATGGAGGTGAGGAGCGCGCTGGGATAGGGAGCGAGGTGTGTGTGTGTTTGGGGTGTATCGTGTTCTCCCCGCTCTCTCCCACAACAGATTTATGGGGGCTTGGGCCTTCTCTAAATATTTGGCTTTCCCTCTGTACCGGGAGAGATTGATGGCCTTTGATGTGGGGTTAAGGGAAAGCTGGCAGGACTAGTTGAAGAACAGGGCTCATGGTGTTTGTGTGTGTGTATGTGTGTGTTTGTGTGTGTGTGTATGTGTGTGTTTACATGGTGAATACTTAATTTAGCATGCTTTTAGAATTCACAGTTATTGGAATGAATATTTAAAATTATGTATTTTATTTTATTTTAGTTCAGTTTAGTTTATTTAAACTTTGACAGGACAGGGTATTGGTCAAACACACACTCAAATCAATATTTGACTAATAAAAATACTACTGTATAACATGATAAACAAAGTAAAAAAATAATTATTAATATTATTAATATTAATAATAATAAAAATAATAATAATAATAAAAACATACACTATAAATTAAAGTTATCCATACAACAATTTTAGAGCACAAGGAATAAAGGAGAGTTCAGGACGTTTAGTTTTACTCCTGGGTATAGCAAATGTTTTGTGTCGCCGAAGAAGGTAGGATGACACTGTAGTCTTAGGCAGGAAACAATGCAGTGGTGATAAACTGTCATTGAGTATTTTAGTGAGAGTACGTTTGATGGCTTCCTCACGCCTTTCACTTAATGTTGGGAAGGTTGAAGTCGAAATACCTACTTCAACTTTCAATATTTTTAAGTCTTTCTGTGTTTGCATTGCTACTGTAAAACCTTTATTGTAAGAACTTTCCCCACTTCTACCCCACATCAATAGGGTCCAATGTCGTTTGGATTACAGTTATTAAAGTGGTCTAAAGCTGACATTAAAATAAGATAAATATTATTATAGTATTGATAAATACATATATAATGAGCTTTAATTTAAATAAGTACTTATGATTGTTTTTTAATTTTCTGTTTGTTTTCATCTTGCATTTAGTTTAAAGTGTTTTTTTAAGCTTTGTTAGATTCTATGTACACAATCCCTTGTTTTCATTAGAATAGCCATCAGGTGAGAGGTTTTTTTATGCATGTCGACTGCAAAATATTGTAATGAATAATAGTATGGATTGTGTGTTTATAGATGTGGGTCATGTAATGTTGTGTCTGTAGCTTAGAATAAAAGCGCTCTCTGTTGTTTTCAAACGCTGTCTGTGAAAAATCAGCGGCAAATTTTCAAAACTATTTCCAGTGGCAATAAATATTGCGTAATTCAGGGTTTGGATTTGCAGCTTGATTCGTGTTTTCTGTTTTGATCTGTAGCTTCTTGCCGCGCAGATGACAAAGAATGTCATGACACACGCGAAATAAGGCAAAACATCTCATGTTTTCATGTTCAATTTCTCTCCCCCACACTTCATTTGTCTCCCTCAAACAAGCTGAAGCAGTGGACTGTGTAAGTAACTGTATTGTCCAAGCAAATAATTACAGTGGTTATTTAAACATAAACATGAATCCTGCAACTCTGATGATAATGTAAACTCTCTCTCTCTCTCTCTCTCTCTCTCTCTCTCTCTCACTCTCTCTCTCTCTCTCTCTCTTTCTCTGTCTGCTGGAAGAGAGTAATTGTGAGTCTCAGGCCTTTGGCTATTGTAAGTGGAAACACACTGTCATACAGTATTACTACGCTTTTCTCTGCTTTTCAGTTTGTGCCCTCAAAAATCTGAAATTATTAAAGTCACTAAAAAATCTAACCAACTTTAATCAAAGTATTCAATTTTTTTTGGATTCCAAAGGAAGGAAAAGAATAGCAGAATCATATTTGTAGGGCATAATTATTCATATACTGTATTTCATCTTTTGTTTAGTAGTTAGTATATAAATGAATAAAAATATTTACTAAGTCGTCACCTTGGAATTCTAAGGTTCTATCTGCGTTCTGAATGATTTTGAGATATTGAGCTTCAAAGTTTTTGTGTTCCATATAGCAAACAGTTTGTGTGTAACCTTTGTTTTAAATAAAAAGTCTTAAAATGTAAACAACTTATAAAAAAACATTCAATAATGTAAATAATTTGTCATTTAATAAGAACATGTCAATAACTCAATTTTGACAAAAATGTCAAATAGAACCTTATAATTCTAATTTGACGAAATGTCCTGAGGCCTGTTGAGTTCGAAACAAGTTCAGCAAACTCCAGATTACAAAGTAAATTTCAGGTTGACAAAAACAAACAAATCCAAACTGATTAAGATCAAGTGGTTTCAAATCTCTAGTCATAAACTTTCACTGTTAACTCTGTTAAGGTTTGTGACTGAAAGCTTAACGCGTATAGCAAACCACACAATACATAAGAGGGTCAGATTAATTTATTTTTTGTGAGAGAGTCAATTCAGTTCTTTGTTGAAGATTAAGATATGTCATTATCAAAAAAAATGTATTTAATGCCTTCATGTGCGACACAGTGGCTCAGTGATTAGCACTGTCACCTCACAGCAAGAAGGTTGCGGGTTCGAGTCCCGGATGGGTCAGTTGGCATTTCAGTGTGGAGTTTGCATGTTCGCATGGGTTTCCTCCTGGGTTTCCCCCACAGCCTAAAGATATGCGGTACAGGTGAATTGAATAAACTAAATTAGCCATAGTGTATGTGTGTGAATAAGTGTGTATGGATGTTTCCCAATACTTATTTTAACAATGTGTTTACAAGCAGATACAAAACACTTTCAAACCATTAAATATTAAGAAACTTTATATGTAAATATTTAAATGCAAATTTAAAGCCCTAATTAATATTAATTGACAATTAAAAACTATTCTAATATATACATAATATACATGATAAGTAATTATAACCCATATAATGTAAATAAATGATTAGCAAAACAAAATTTTTATTCAAAAATGCAAAAAGGCTGTAATTTGGAGCCCAAAAAGTGTGTAGGAACTGGCAGTGGCTTTATTGCATCAGATATACTGTATGTGTCAGCTGATTGGTCCAGTTTTGGTTTGCAGTCTCTAACCCAGAATAAAACTTGCTCCCAGCAACAATCGATCAAAAATACCTATAAACACCCTTCTGAGCCCAAACTATGAACTTATCTAGGTAAAAACCTAAACGGCTTTGTGGAACGATCTGGTAATTTTCTTCCAGGACATCGTCCATTAATTGTTCCATTATTTTGAAACTCCTGTAAACCATTTAACAAAAAGCAATGCAGTGCAAAATGCACAACACACATAAAACACCTGCTAAAAATAAATGCAGAATATACATTCATATTAATAAAATAAATTACATTCTATTTTTACAGATTTTTAGAGAGTATATATTCTGCATAATGAAAACTTTGTATGTAAAATATTATTTCACTTTTAAAAAGACTTTTACTGTGTATATATTTATAAAACAAAACAGAAAGTCTCATTTGAAAATGTTAATAAATATCCTAACACACTCAACAAATGTTTTAGCTGCTTGTTCAAACTACTTATTTAAAATTAGCTGAATAAACACAATTCTTGAGTTTTTTTGGAGGGACAACTTAACTATTTTATGTTCAATCCACTTAAATTTGTAAAAGCATTTAAGCTAACTTAATTGATTTGTGTTGGGACACCATGAAGAAATTGTGTGGAACAGCATTGTTACGTTGCAGTTTATAATAAAAAGTACTAAAATAGCCCTGCTGGTTAATGCTCATCAGTACACTGTAGCCTAAATAACTCCTGGTTTTCCTCTTCTGTCATCCGCCGGCTCCTCGTGCGCCTCAGACGAGCTTACAGTGTAAGTCTCTTTGACATCAACATCGCCTCAGACTGGAGGCCAAACCCTGTGAATCCAGCAGACTTTCATTGAGCTGCAGGGAATTCACTGTCACAGCCACACTGACTTATAACACCAATTTGGATGGCTTGATATGGCTTTATGGCTAAATTATTGCATAATAAATTGATTCCATTACTCAGCAAGGCAATAGTGGGGCAGAAGGGAGGCAAGAAGGAGAGGTAAATCTTTACACTCGCTCTGTCTTTCATATTAAATAACTACAGCTGCTTTAATGCGCATTAAGACCCGCATGCATTCACAGATTGTCACTGTCCCTGTCATGCATGCGTTTAATATCGACACAACAGGTGTGGATGGACGAGGGGGAAGAGAAAATTGTTGCACTGCCTCGTCTCTTCTGGATTTAGCAGGGGTGGAGAGAGAATGAAGGAGGAAGCCAGTGTCTATAAATCGCCATGAACGTGTAAATGCCACTGCTGTGCATTCCTGCAGGAGGACAAACTCTCTCTCTCTCTCTCTCTCTCTCTCTCTCTCTCTCTCTCTCTCTCTCTCTCTCTCTCTCTCTCTCTCTCTCTCTCTCTCTCTTTCTTTCTCTCTCTCTCTCTCTGTGCATCCACTGCTGCTTTAATATCACTGCTCCCTCACACATTACACACTTTTTTAATATCAGGTCTAGGGTGTTTTATTGGCTTGATTTGAAGTACTAGTGATTTTGGGACAAGGAAATATATATCTCAAAAAGAAAAATAAGTTACTGTAAGAGTTGGTTTTAAATGGTAAAAACTTAGAGCAAAAAACTAGGTTTCTGTTGGAAGTGGTGTTAGATAGGGCAGACTCAACCCACAGTCTGTGAGTCCTAATACCCCAGTAAAGGGAACACTATATTGTCAGTGAGCGCCGTCTTTCGGATGAGACGTTAAACTGAGGTCCTGACTCTCTGGGGTCATTAAAAATCCCATGGAGCTTCTCGTCAAGAGTAGAGCTGTAACCCCAATGTTCTGGCCATACTTCCTTCCATCGGCCCTTACCCACTATGACCTCACAATCATCCCCCATCCACTGAATTGGCTCTATCTCTGTCTCTCCACTCCACCTATAGTTTGTGTGTGGTGAGCGCACTGTTGCCGTTGTCCTGTAGCTGCCGTCGCATCATCCAAGTAGATGCTGCACACTAGTGGTGGTGTGGAGAGACCCCCTCATGATTGCGAAATGCCCATTTATTGTGTATGCCCATACACAATAAATGCACTATATAAATACACATTACATTGCACTATTATTACACTTTTTGTTAAGGCTATATTACATTTAACACATCAATTTGAAATAGTTACTCATGTAATTTTCATGTTTAGATTTTCTTTTTTAATCGATGTACACTCAAAAAATATTTTTGCTGCTTGTTGAAGCTACTTATTCAAAATGAGCTAATATAACACAATTCTTGAGGTTTTTTAGGCACAATTGAATTGTTTTATGTTCAATCCACTTAAATTTGTCACGTTAACTTGATCGATTTGTGTTGAGACAATGTGAATGAATTGTGTGGATCACTGCATTTTTTAACAGTGTATGTAATGTATGTAATTGTTTGAATCTGTATTAAATTTAATTTAGGGCAGCATGTACACTTAAAAAAATATTCAAAGATGATTCCTTGGATTAACAAAATTATTTTTTTTTTGTTAAGTTGTTGTAAACAGTTTATTTGGGCTGAATTTAAACATCCAAAATAAATTGAACATTACTACATTTAATTTGTGTGTTTAAATTTAACACATATAAAGTGTTTGCAACAGTTTTGCAGACATAATTTTTTTCAGCGTACACTGTAAATAATACTGGGTTCCACTAAATTCCTTCATGTCTTCCCAACACAAATCGATTAAATTAACTTAATTCATACCTATCAACCCCCCTGTTTTACCAGGATTCTCTCGTATTTGACAATTCTATCCCCCTATCATCACGTAAATGTATTTTCTTGTATTTCTTACATTTTTTCGATCTTTCTATGAAGGATGGCAATAAACATCAAAGAGCCAATTGTCCCTATACGCAACCCATACCGCCGAACCACCTTGGGATGCCCCCTTGCTCTTAAATGTAAATCTGTTCTGCGCTTTTAATTTTATTTAGGCATGAAAACACTTTAAAATAAATATAGAAATGGCTGGATTCCCTTTCTTTCCAATACAGGCGCCATCACTTCTATGTTATCCTCAAAACAAGACTGTCAGACGATAAATAGGCGCTGTTTCTGTACACGCGATTTGAATCAGAGTGTAAGTGGACACTCTGGGTTTAGGGTGCGGGTTGAAACATACATATACACATAATGATATTAATACTAATAACATCCAAACATGTCGATCTTGGTGGCTATTCTTTTAAACAAAACAAATCTTGTCCTAAATGAGCATAAATACAGTAGTAAAAGCAATCGACAGCTTTCATTATGTGTGCATTTTTGTTCCCAATGTTGACAGGTATGACTTAATTGTTTTTACAAATTTAAGTGGACTGAACATCAAGTAATTAAGTAAATGAATTGTGTTGATTTAGCTCATTTTAATTACGTTTTTTTTTTCAGTTTACATTATAATTCCATGGGGATTCACTTATTATTAATTTTGTAAGTTATAAGTGATTCATTTTAACTAAAAAGTTTCAAAATTATTTAGAGATTAGCAAATGGTTTTAAATCGTAAGAATAATTAATGGTGGGGATCATTGATTTATAAATACCACATGGGGTGAGGCGGTCATGGCACGAAGCACTTACAAATTAACCTCTAAATCAAACAGTTACAAATTGCTGTGACGGTTCCCACACATATAGACATTGTTTAGGCGTCACATTTCAAGATATTTGTCAGATTTTTGTTCTCAAATTGCTGCTGTGTAAAGGATTCATTTCTATTATACATCTCACCAAAAGCCTTTTGTTTTTATATGATTTAGATAGTTTAGCATAGTGATATGGAACTGTAGATCTGCCTGGAACTACTTTACCTGTGTGTTTCCCTGAAAATCAGAACAAAGCATTCAACAGCCCTCATAAAATGTTTGCATTTTTGGTCCCCTTTGTGCTTGGTTAAAAAAAAAACAAGTTGAAACAAGAACAAGACTTATGTTAAAACAAGTTAAATCTTATTAAAAACAAGACTTAAAACAAGTTGAATCTTATAAAACCATAAAATAAGGTTGAAACATGGTTATAGTAATATGAAAACATATGTTGTCATGCCATGATCAAACATTTGTTTACAATATACTATGAATACTTAACTGTGCCCTCCAGACCAGCAGAATCACGCAGAATTAGCCCTGTTTCTGCCCTTGCAGGTACCCGTTTACACGTCTAAAATTAAAATGCGCAATTAAACAAAATAACGTGTTGTTTTTGATGTTCTTTTTGCGTTGCGGTTATGTTTGACTGGGGTTAATGAGCAGGAGACGGGGCCCTCATCAGCTGAACCCCCTCCCTGAACCCAGCGTGGTCTCACCCGCCCTGAACACAGATCTAATTGGGGGCAATCACTCAGATAAAGAGGCCCAGACACACACACACACACATACACGCTCTCGCTCTATCACTCTTGTCTGTTAGCCCTCCCATTAAAATGCCATGTTCTTCTTTCACTTCTGCACAGAGTGATCCAGCCGGCTGGCTTTTGTGTTGGGGAAGGAGAAGAGATGGAGGCACAGAGAGAGCCGACCCGCTGTTGACTGGTGCCATTGTTTCGGAGCCCTATGAATTCCCCTCCTTCAAAGTACAGACCCCACAGGTTTTCAATAGGTGTCCTCTGTGTGTCTTTCTCTCTCGGTTTCACTCCAGCTCTTATGCTATACAGGTGAAGGGTGTCGTTTTTTTGTATGTGTGTGTGTAATATTACTTTGTTTAATACAGATCTGTAAACAAGGGCTATGTAAATATTATGGTTATTGCAGTTATCTAAATATATAAAACCATAGAAACCTTTTGTTACTTGAAATAAAATTAACTTTAATAATTTTTTAAAAATCAGCTTGTTGTCAAGGGAACATTTCGGATTTTTAAATAGTGAATTAGATTAAATTCAGGTTCAATAGTAAATTTGAAATTTGGTTGGATAAAATGTAATTAATTCTTAGGAGCTTACCAAGGCCATCCAATATATAGTAACAGCAGGATTGGGCAAAGATACATTGAAACGTATTTTAAAATAAAATACCAAATACCTTAAGTTTAAGTGTATCAAAATAAACGACAAAATACAGCAGTCACAAAATCTATCAAAATAAAATACTGTATTTTTTGTATTTTAAAAAGACTGCACGATACTATTAAAAAGGAGCATGGCATCAGTCCCTTTACCATTAAACTGACACTTCAATACTCGATGTAAAAACATGATTTCTGAAATTCTTCATATACTATCTTCTGCTCCTGCTGTATAACCTGTCAGTTTTTAGGAGATTATTAAATATGTGTTTAATATGTTGTCCCTCTAACATCTTCAGGCATACATCTTTCCTTTTCATTGACTATAGATTGCAACTATACCTGCTGTTCAACTACTGAAATTTAAAACAGCCAAAGAAGTATTGTAGGAATCGCCACTGTAGGACTTGTTTTTATGTTGCTTATTTTAAAGACGAACATTTGTCATCAGCAATCCATCCAAAACCACTATTATTTGTACAGTATTCTCTTTCTCCAAATATTTTTTTTCAGTTTTTCTTTAAATGCAAGAGTTAATATTTTCCAAAGCACTAATCGGAGGATGCATCTTTATGATGTCACCATGTAGACTTCTTACAAAAGTATTTTACAGTAAAAATGCAAGATGCTAAAGTATTTTGATACAAAATGTAAAGCCATGTCTATTAACCCAAATTACAAAATACTATTTTGTATTTAAAATACGTATTTGAAATACATGTTTCATAAATACTGCCCATCCCGGAGTAGCTGTATATTTGTTTATAGAAATGTGTAAATTTTCATACATTGAATTATTAGTTTATGCTGACAGCAAATTGCTTGTTAAATTCTAAATAAATTACAGAAAAAAACTATTTGTTTCTGTCTAAATGGCACATCAGTTAATTTATATTATTTTTCCCAGTTGACAGCTTGACTTATGACATAGGAAATAACAGTCAACGTAACGTAAGAGTTGAAAGTAAAAAAACAAAACTGTAAATCTAGGTGAAAGCAGGACTGCAGTTTTGTCATGTCCACTACTAAGAAAGTACAAAACATATTTTAATGTTCATCAAAACGCTGCTCTCAGCAATGTGAAAGGTCTTATTTTTAAATGTCAAAAACTATTCAACACAGGCTCATTGGAAAAACTACATTTATAAAGTATTTAAACATGTTTGACTGCAGTTTCTAGGTAAAATGAAAGCTATCGGGCAGAATGATGCCAACAATTGTTGTTCCTTTTTTTTTTTACAATAATAATATTTACAGGGACATGCTTTTGACCAGAGATGCCCAAAGTAGGGCTCGCGGGCCAAAGTTGGCCCATTTTAACCTCTGATTTGGCCCACCATCCCATCTGAGAGGAGAGTGAGAATAATGGAGATTGGAGTGAGTTGGGTGAATGCCTTTAACACAGAGATCGTCATTTCTAATTTAATGTAACCTTTTTTGTTTTTACATAACTTCTTCTGTTTTATTGCCGAGCTACAAAAAAGCAAACTAAAATTAAATGCCTAAATTAAATGTTGTAAATGAATCTTATTTTTAAAAATGTAAATACTGTCACTCGATGGATAGAGGACTGTGCAGAAGACAATTAGGAATTACCCATGGCATCTATATTTACTTTTGGCCCACTAGCCTCAATCAAGTTTGGTTTTTGACCCTTCATAAGAACAATTTTGGGCACCCCAGATATATAGAAAGGTGGACATTTTTATACATTCAATTGCTAGTTTATGTTGACAGCAAATTGCTTGTTAAATCCTCAAAAAATGGAAGAAAAATGTTTTGTTGTCAGTGGGCTAACCAATTTGCTTCTGTCTAAATGACACATCAGTTAAGTTATAATATTTTTCTCAGTTGACAGCTTGACTTGGGTTGACTAAGTAGAAATTATGACATAGGAAATAATAGTCAAGGAGTTGAAAAGTAAGAGTTGCTTAATCGTAGAACCAAAATTGTAAATCTAGGTGAAAGCAAGACTGCACTGTTTTGTCATGTTTAATACTAAGAAAGTACAAAACATATTTAATGTTCATTTGAATGCTGCTCTCAGAAATGTGAAAGGCCTTATTTTTAAATTACAAAAACTATTTAACACAGGCTCATTGGAAAAACTACATTTTTAAAAGTATTTCAACATGATTGACTGCAGTTTCTAGGTAAAATGAAAGCTACCGGGCAGAATGATGCCAACAATTTTTGTTCCTTTTCACAATAATATTTACAGGGACATGCTTTTGACGAATTTATTTTTATTTTAATGCAGTTCAGCACAAATCAGTTTAACAGTGGATTTGATTTAAAATCTGTCTCTAGTAATCATTTATATGGACAACTTCTCTGGTCAGTATGGTAGCTCACTTTGTATGTTGTGTGGTACTTGTGACGCAGAGTCCTCAGTTTGTTCAGTAAAGTACGTTTCCACAAAAGAGATAAAGCAAAGTAAAATCAAGGTAAACTGTAGATGCAGTGCACTTTTTTTCTTCTATTTGCTTTTGATAACATTATCGTTTGGGTTTAGATTAGTGGTTCGCTTGATGATCTGTATGACAATCCCCGCTTTCTCGTGAATTTATACAAAAAGGACTTGTATCTAAAATGTAAAACAAAATTCACCCAAAGTAACGTATTTCAGATTTGCATAAATTTAGACAGCGCCCTCTAGTGGATTTATCATCTGAAATGTGCAACTGGAGCAGCGTATTGTATGTCTGGCAAAAATGTAAGTTTGGCAATGTATTTCCATTGAGCCTGGTCTGAGATTATCACACCTGCTATTTTAGATGTTTACTTGCATGCAGGCACTGAACGCACGTGCCGATTGTGCAGCTTATAAGTGCAAACACTGCTGATTTAGTGCTAGAAATATTTAGCTCTTTTTTTGGCACTAGATCTCGTCAAAGTGCTGGGTTGTGGATGGACAGGCATCCACTTGTAAAACATTTGCCTGAGTATTTGTTGGTTCATTCCATTGTGGCGACCCCTGATAAAGCAGTAAATAAACTGAAGAAGAGTGAGTGAGTGTTCTGAAGGTGAACAAATTTCTTATGGGTTCAGAATGACATGAGGGTGAATAAATGATGACACTCTTCATTTTGAAATGAACTTCTGTGAGGAAGAACTCTGTTTGTTCTTGCAATGATTGACAGGTTTTCTGTTGCTTCTCAGAAACCACACACACACTGCGCTTTTAAAGTTATATCTAATTTAGCAGTAGTGAAAATAAGAGCATTTGTGTGAGGATTTGGTGCGTGTTGTTCCAGTGGATCGGACTGTGGTGAAGAGGCCTGCTCATGATTGCCACGTGGGCTTCAGAACAGAGAGAGACTGTTGATTTGGAAATGGTACAGAATGAAATATGCAGAATGATTGCGCAGCTCTTTAAGTGAAGAGCCAGAGGCACCGGCACTCGGAGGCTCTCGGCTCCTCTGCCTCTCTCAGAGCGGGATGGGCTTTGAGTCAGTGTTGAGTTACACGGATGCTGCTGTTGGATGAAGAGGATGGTTGGAGGCTAATAGGGTGGAGCAGGATGACTATTGAGAGAGCCAACCCCACTTAGCTCCTTTACTCCTCTCTCTCCCTCTCTGTTTCAGTCCTCTTCTTTTCTGTATTTCCATGTACACTCTTGTCTTGCTGCTGTCAGGCCTGAGTAAAAAAAATGCTAACGCTTAAAAAAATCGTGTTGTTTAAAAGTTGTGAAATCGAGCATTTGATAAAAGATATATAAATATAAATATATACATTCACCGGCCACTTTTTTAGGTACACCTGTCCAACTGGTAACAAAAATTTCTAATCAGCCAATCACATGGCAGCAACTCAAATGTGTTTAGTTATGTGGACATGGTCAAGACAATCTGCTGCAGTTCAAACAGAGCATCAGAATGGAGAAGAAAGGTGATTTAAGTGACTTTGAACGTGGCATGGTTGTTGGACGGGCTCGTCTGAGTATTTCATAAACTGCTGATCTAGTGAGGTCATCATGCACAACCATCTCTAGGGTTTACAGAGAATGGTCTGAAAAAGAGAAAATATCCAGTGAGCGGTAGTTCTGGCAAATGCCTTGTTGATGCCAGAGGTCAGAGGAGACTGGCCAGACTGCACCGGATGCCATCAGCTAACTTTTTAATTTTAATTTTAATCTTATTTTAATAAAAATAAATGAGAAATAAAAGAGATTTTTTTATTTTTATATATTACAAAAGTATTTATTCAAGTTTTTTTAAGTTTAATTTAAATTGAGTGATTTTGTTATCTGTTATTTACATTATAATACAATAACAAAATTGTGCTGATCATTATTTTCAATTTTAACTCCGCTTTAGTTTGAATATTTTGGCTCAAATTGAAGTTGGCTGCCAGGGCAATGTTTCTAATTTTCTACTTTTGTTTTGTGATTTTGTAAATCTGTGTTTGTTCATTAATTAATTTGTTTATTTCGTGGTTTCACTTTTGATATATCCTAGATTCTATTATGAAAGATTTTAGCCAGTGTTAGAGGCTCTCTGTGTGATTTTGTTTACCTTTTAGAAAAGGTTATTATTATTATTATTTATTTTTATTATAATTTTTTTTCATATATTTGACACATTTTTTTCTTGTTTTATTATTTTTAATGAATTAAATTTAAAATAAAAAACATCTAATTCATTTGAAATGATGTATTTAATAATAATAGTTCAGTACTTATATAATATACAGTCTAGTGTCTATTAATATTTGAATTTGCCTATATTTTTCACAGTTTTAGTTCAAAATTAGTTTAATTTTTATATATTTAATATATTTTCATATAACTTTAATGAATATCAAATTAATTTTTTTGAAGACAATAAAGCTAATCTATTTATATTAATTTCAAATAATTCAGAACATTTAGTTTCCTATGTATTCTTGGTGCACAACTCTTATAGAGAAACCTGTTTGGAAACAGTCATTATTTTCCACATTCCTGCTTGGTCTCATTAGTCACCACTCTTAAAACTCCCCACAAGCATAAATGCTCCAATTACTATCAAGAAAATGTGCAAAACCACAAAATATTGCAGACTGTAGAGCATTTTTCATCCCTTAGTCACCACCTTTCAACAAAACCAGCTGACCAAATATTACAGCGAGCTTACGAACTCAACTCAAAGCGTTTAGTATCATCACGTTACATTAAAAAACATGAGAGCCGTCGCAGTACCACTCGGTTCAAGTATATGCATGTGTGGTGTCTGTGTGTGTGTACGTACTCCACTGTCCTCCACACAACAATCTCGTCACACCTCTCCAGTATCAATTAAAAGCAACAGTCTCCTCGTCCGCTTCTGTTTATCCATATCTCTGGCTCTCCCCCTGCCAGTGAAAACATTAACATAAGTAAGCTCTCTCCACGACAGGCCGAACGAAACATCGACACGGATGGAAAAAAACATCCAGGTCCAGGAGAGCAGCTAATGAGGGAGCGTCGGCGAGCCAGGGGCTGATGGGTAAAGCCACGCATGGGGAGAGAGGACTAGTGTAATTGTTCAAGCCCTTGTCTCTGTTGATACAGGCTCTTCAGAAAGCATGTGATTTAGCTAAAAGCCATCTCCAGGCCAAGTAATTAGAGACACCATTTAGGACCGGCATTAGCCAGATCCACTGTTATTGACTCGCACAATGCGCACACACCAATTTAGCAGCGCGCGCTGGGTGTTATTCAAGCTATTTGGGGTGAGATTAGTCGCCCGGTGTGACAGAGAGAGTAAGTGAGTGGACAAGTGTGTGTGATGATGGGATGTGTCTTAATATGTTTTCTCTGTCTGAGCAGGGTGTGCATTGATGTGTTTAAACACCGGGATCACTGTATGTCCTCAGACAGAAGCACGAACACTTGACGAGGATGAAGGATTTGCTGTGTGAGTAAGAGAGCTGTTTGTCTGTGTGTTTCAGTGCGGTTCGGTGTTTAACAGCGCTGGGTCAGGGGGACAATTAAAGCTATCCAAAGTGTGACTCCACTGATGAAAGGACACACACACATACACATTTACACAAATACATGCCAGTCCTACATTTTTAGTCACTCTGAATTTCTTCTGTGTTAATGTATCAGTAATAATAAAGCATAATGCACTGTACATGAGAGGGATTATGCTTTTTTACAGTTTACACTGGGGAGGTACCTTTTCAAAAGGTACGCTTTTGTATTTAACAGGTCCACGTTAGTTTCTTAAGGATACATGGTGACACTTTACAATAACAGTACATGAATAATGATGTGTTAATATGTAAACTAAACATTACTTTATTATGAACTAATGTAAGGAGTAAGTAGTCAGCTAAGTAGTAGTCCTAAACTAACTTAAACTACAACATGATTCACATGAGGTCATGTGTGAATAACGGCTACCTTAATTACTTGTTAGTACATGATTGTTTGTTAGTTAATGTATTAATTACCACATTAGTTTGTGCTTAATTTAACTATCATGAACTCACGATATGTTAATGTAGAATTATATCATGACTTTACTTGGAGGGGTACATTATCATTAACCCATTCTTAACTACTCATGAACTTTTTATGCACATCTGTCTAGAGCGTTTAAACTGAATAAGAATAGAAAACTGTTCTGTTAACATCAACATGAACAGTTTAAACACAGGAGGTGATGAGTAGTTAAGGATGAGATAATGGTGATGCGCCCCTTCAAGTAAAGTCATGATATAATTATACTATAACTGCTCATGAGTTCATGGTTACATTTCGCTTGAACTTAAATGTTAATTAATACAGTATTTAACAACATGTACTAACAAGTAATTAAGGTAGCCGTTATTCACACATGAACTCATGTGAATCATGTTGTAGTTAAAGTTAGTTCATGATTAGCACGCTTTAACTCATCATTAATTCATAATAAAGTAATGTTTAGTTTGCATATTAATACATCATTATTCATGTACTGTTACTGGAAAGTGTTACTGGATACACTTTTTAAAAATCTTTAAAGTACCATCAGGCACACATTTGTACTTTTTAGTTACTAATTTGTACCTTTAAGGTCCAAAAGTGTAGCTTTTGAAAAGGTACCCAGTGACAGGTTTTGTACCTTAGTATACAATATCGGACAAAATTTTTTAATAAAATTTGTTTTTATGACTGTAACTTTTATTACTTCAACTGTAATATGTCCACTAATATGAAATATAAGCTTGGCACGGTGGCTCAAATAATGTGTTCATGAGAATGAAGTACAGTTTATAATATTCATATATTTTAATAGTTAGTTAGAAAATACTTTTAATGTACATTTAATCTATTTCAAAAAAAGAATCAATAAGGTTCTTTTGAACTTGTATTAAAGAATAATATTTAAAAGAAAGAAATTTTGTAAAAAAAAACAAAAAAAAACAGAATATTTTTTGAGCATCGAATCATACAATATATAATGATTTCTGAAGGATTGTGTGACGCTGATGACTGAATGATTTTTATTGTTTTTGCTGTGTTTTTGAGCACAAGAGTCTTTGTCTCTTTGTCACAAACACATTATTTAACATAATTCAGTGACCAGATGCAGACCACATGGGAAAGCTAGATTGCTGCCGGAAGTAGCGTTAGTAAGACCAGCAAGGGGCACTCAACCTGTGGTCTGTGCGGGTCCTAACACCCCAGTATAGTGAAGGGGACACTATACTGCTCAGTGAAAGCCATCTTTCGTATGAGACATAAACTGAGGTTCCGACTCTCTGTGGGTGTCCTTCGAAAAAGAGTAGGGGTTTAACCCCAGCGTCCTGGCCAAATTTGCACACTGTCCTCTGTCCATCATGGCCTCCTTACCATCCCCATATCATAATTGGCTTTATCACTTAGTCTCCTCTCTACCAATCAGCTGGTCTGTCACCAATCACCAATCAGCAGTCTGGTACAATATGGTTGCCATCGCGTCATCCAGGTGGATGCTGCACACTGGTGGTAGATGAGCAAATCCCCCCTAAAAATGTGTTAAGCGCTCAGAAAAAGCACTATATAAATATAAGAAATTATTATATTATTATTATTATTATTATTATTATTATTATTATTATTATTATTATTTATTATTCCTTTCAGCTATAAGGTTTTGAACACTACTTTTAGAATAGTAGTGTATCTATGTCCATTGCTATATCTATATGTGGCTGGTCATTAAGCATTTCATAACTTTAATGATAGATAGATATGAAGGTATATGAAATACCAGATTTAAAGTCTCACATTCACACCCCCCTTCAATGCGTCAGGCAGGCACGCTCACCTCCAGGCCACATTTCCAACCGAATGAGCTAGTCTAAATGCATTAGCTATTCCCAGACTTCCATCTGAACGTGTCCATGTGACACAAAACAGGGACACCATGAGGGAAAAGTCAAAACCTAACGCTTAGCGGGTCTTTAACGGTTAATAAAATCAACCTCCAAGAATAGCGTTCCCTGGGTGGGCTCTGCTGAGATGAAAAAGCGAAATGCGATAGAATTTACTGGAATGGAGTGATAGGCTGAAGGAGGAACAAACAGAAAGACCCGGCGCGAGGAGCGTCTGCGGAGAGGTGAAGTTAAAAAGATCAGGGAGCCCCTCGTGGCACCTCCGCCGTCCTCTTTATGGGTTACCCGATTCCCTGACAGTTTGTTTTAAATTTGACCATGCAGATGTTTCTCTGGGTGACTGACTTTTATAGTTTAGAAAAGATTATATCAGTTTCGCGCAGATTGTGTTACTGTATTTAAAAAAGGAGAGAGGGAGGAAGGAGAGAGAGAGGCCAAGGGGCCTGAGGGAAACTGGAAGGAGAAAATGCTGTAGGTCTTTAAATCCTGGGGTCTCAGTGGCACAAAGACAGCGAAAGAGAGAGATAGAGAGAGAGAGAAGTGGAGTGAAGTTCAGGGGAGCCAGGTTTGGCTTATAGCATTAGACACAGATTCTTTCTAATTTCAAAGGACAACATAAGCGTCAAATTTGAGGATATTAGTTTTTGATAGGCAGCTGGGGCAAAGAACTTAGAGGGGGAAAACACACTGTTCCCATTACTGACTTCAGCTTCCACTTCAGCCTGCCAGAGAACAACACAGAGAGAGAGAGAGAGAGAGAGAGAGAGAGAGAGAGAGAGAGTGCAATCTGTTTCATTTGTTGTTGTTTTTACTTTTTAATCTCTTAAGAATTAATTATATCTCTCTATGTCTGTCTTTAATGCAAGATTGCTTTTGAAAATGTCATCTTTACATTGTTCGCATACTCTTGCACCGACTATAGTCTGATAGATGAGTGATTTCACAGCCCATAGGAACGGGCCTCTAAAATTTCATAAACATCTCTAGCATTCACATTCTATTTCCTAAATAACGTGTGATGCCACTTGGCAGGGGCATTAAGCGCAGCTCTAAAGGACACAGGATTAAGGAAGTGGGTTGAGTGGGCTAAACAACGTATGATAGGTGGATGGTAATGGAGAGTTGAAAGGGGTTGTTAGGGAAAATGAAGAAAAACTTCAGTGCTGCCCGTGTCAGAAAGCATTTACCGCTGCACTTCTGTCAGGATGAATTTAAAAGGTCATCCGTCCTCGGGCTGGAACTTAATCAAAGCCCATCAACACCAAATCTTACTTTTCTTTATGAAAACATGTTGGAAAACCGATGGAACAACAACTGACAGATTAAAGAAATGGATAGGAGTAAGAGAAGGGATGAACCGACATTTGCATTTGTATCGGTTAATTTGGATGTCTAAAAATATAAGAGCTTTTTGAGTTCTGGGGCTGATGTTGAACTTTTCACTCTGGTTTGTAAAATTGAGAATTTATCAGAGATCAGTGTTCTGCCATGCTCCGTACAGTCAGACTAAACCGTCTGGAAGTGATTCAGGAGTTTTCCCAGACTGTTGATGGTGACTAACCCATCCTGCATCACAGCTGTACTGTACGTCTCAGCCTACTGTACACTAATTTGCATGCATAGGTTTTTCTATACCTTTTGGCCTTCCGTCAACAAGGGGACAGCCTTTAGCTTATTGATGTGGATCCATTTGAAGACACCATTTTAAGTTAGAAAAAATGCTGCCATCAAATATGAACAAACCAAGGAAAAATAAATCATTTGAAAATATATAAAGAGTTTGATTGATTGTCTTTGGCTAAAAAATATGCCTGTAGAAAAAAATGTTGGGTTGTTTTAACTGACATTTGGGTCAACTATGGAGCAAAACAAACCATTTTAACCCATTTGTTACATTTATCCATATGTTATTTTTTTACATACAGTTGAAGTCAGAATTATTAAATCCCCTGAATTATTAGCCCCCTTGTTTTTTTTGTCCCTAATTTTTGTTTAACGGAGAGATTTTTTAAACACATTTCTAAACATAATAGTTTAATAACTCATTTCTAATAACTGATTTATTTTATCTTTGCCATGATGACAGTAAACAATATTTTACTAGATATTTTTCAAGACACTTCTATACAGCTTAAAGTGACATCTAAAGGCTTAACTAGGTTAATTAGCTTAACTAGGCAGGTTAGGGTAATTAAGCAAGTCATTGTATAATGATGGTGTCATGGATTGGTCAGGCTCTCACGACCCCCACTCACGAAGATCACCATCACCTGACTTCTAATGAGCACACAGCTGCATCACATTCACGAGCACCAGATAAAAGCACAGCACTCCAGTCGCTCATTGTCCGGGCTCGTCTCGACGAAAGCGGACAACTGAGCGACCACTCAGCGTAGTCATCCTCAGCTAAAACAAACGATTTACTTACCTGTTCTCTTTGTATTCCTCCTAGTCTTCCTGGTCCTCCCGAATCGTCCTGTCTTCCAGTCCTTCCAAGTCTGTGTCATCCTCTGTCAGCTGTATCTGGTGTGTGCTGTCCATCCTCGTGTATTCCTGTTACCCAGCCACGGAGGAAAAGACCCCAACATCATTCCTGATCCTCCTGGCTATCCTTCATGTGCTCCTTGTTGTCATTTAATAAACACCCTAACGTTTCCTTACCTCTGTCTCCTGTCCGCTTCATAACAGAAGCCCGGACCTATAACGACGACAACATGAGCACCCCCGATCACTTACAAGAGCTGGTGGACCAGTTGAAGCGGATTCTACAGCCACCAGCTCCACTTTCCAACGCACCACCAGCACCGAGCACTTCCGCCTCCACAGTTTCTTCTTCGGCCCTTCCTTCCAGTCCCATGGCCCGACCAGCGCCCTACTCAGGCGGAGCGGGGGAGTGCAATGGTTTTCTGTTACAATGTTCCCTCATATTCGAAATGCAACCTTCTCTATATCCCACAGATAAGTCGAAGATCGCCTACATCGTATCTCTACTCTCTGGACCTGCACTTAAATGGGCTGAGACGATCTGGAACCAAGCCGGGCCGGTCATGAATTCCATCACTACCTTCACGGAGTATTTCAAAGAGGTGTTTGGACGTTCTGATGGGGAAGTAGCCGCTGGAGAGCAGCTGTATCATCTAAAGCAAGGTACTCTATCTACACAGGAATATGCTCTCCGGTTTCGCACTCTAGCAGCTGCAAGTGGATGGAATGAGAGATCGTTGTTGACCACGTACCGGCTCGGCTTGGAACCCACTCTCCGAATCCAACTGGCCACATTAGATGATACAATGGGTCTGGAGAGATTCATCCAACATTCTCTCCGATGTTCCGATCGTCTTCGTTCCTATCAACAGGACACCATCACCCCCTCGTCTGCACTCCTCCAATCGCCTGAGTCAACAGCCTCTCCAGAACCAGAACCCATGATAATAGAGTCTGGAAGACTGACATCAGCGGAACGACAGAGGAGGCTGACCCGGGGTCTGTGTCTATACTGCGGTGTCAGTGGACACACCCGTATGGAGTGTCCCCTTCGTCCCATTCGGACTTCAGTGAGTGTATTCAGTACGAATATTGAACAATGTAAACCACTTACTACCACCGTACAAATAACTACTGCCTCTATTTCTCTCCTTGTCACAGCCCTCATCGACTCCGGGTCAGCAGGGAACTTCATCTCCCAATCCCTCTGTCGTCAACTCCACCTCCGTACTGAGGCGTCCTCGCACATATACCAGATACAACCGATAACCCAGTGCACTCGATCTTCGACCCGTATCCATCGACAATGCGAAGACATCCTTCTTCAAGTGGGGTTGTTACATCAAGAGAGGATTCAATTTCTGGTTCTGGAGGGTGCAAATATGGACATCATTCTAGGGCGCCCGTGGCTGGTGAAGCACGATCCCATCATCTCTTGGGGCACAGGAGAGATAAAGAAATGGGGATCTGGATGTACACCTGCCTGTTTTCCAAATCTCCCTCTTCAAGGTCGGAACCCCATTTCTTTGTTTGCAACATCGGTCGAGAGCCCTCCTGAGAAGCAGTCTATCCACATTCCTAAGGAGTACAGCTCCTTTCAAGATGTCTTCTGCCCCAAGAGAGCTTCCCAGCTACCGCCGCATCGGCCATGGGACTGCGCGATCGACCTAGTTCCAGATGCCCAGTTGCCAAGAGGTAGGATCTACCCGCTCTCGCTTCCAGAGAATCAGGCAATGGAAGATTACATAAGGGAGGCTCTGAGTCAGGGGTACATACGTCACTCAAAATCACCAGCCGCCTCAAGCTTCTTCTTTGTGGCCAAGAAGGACGGAGGGCTGCGTCCATGCATCGACTACAGGGTCCTAAATAACGGTACAGTAAAATACCGATATCCCCTTCCTCTGGTACCAGCCGCTTTGGAACAGCTCCGAGAAGCTAAAGTCTTCACTAAATTGGACCTCCGCAGCGCGTATAATCTGATAAGAATACGTGAGGGGGACCAATGGAAGACAGCATTCGTGACCCCTACTGGCCACTATGAATATGAGGTCATGCCTTACGGTCTGGTCAATGCCCCCTCCGTATTCCAAAACTTCATTCATGAAGTCCTCCGGGAGTTTCTTCACCACTGTGTAATAGTGTACATAGATGACATCCTCATTTACTCCCGGAGTGAGGCCGAACATCGCCAACACGTTGCGGAGGTCCTACACACATTGAGAGAACATCACCTCTACCTCAAAGCGGAGAAATGCTCATTCCACCAGAAGTCGATTCATTTCTTGGGATACATCATTGACCAAACCGGTATACGTATGGATGGGAAGAAAATTGAGGCTGTTCTATCCTGGTCAGAACCCACTTCCATTAAGGAGCTCCAGAGGTTTCTTGGGTTTGCTAACTTTTATAGACGGTTTATCAAGGACTACAGCAGGATTACATCACCTCTCACTAATCTCCTCAAGGGTAAACCCAAAGGACTGGAGTGGACCAAAGAAGCAGCCGCAGCCTTCCGCCTTCTTAAGAAGGAGTTCACAAGGGCCCCACTCCTGACTCATCCTGACCCAAATCTTCCTTTCGTGGTGGAAGTGGACGCATCCACCACCGGCGTCGGGGCAGTATTATCTCAACATCATGATACACCGCCCCGACTGCATCCCTGTGCCTATTTCTCTCGGAAGTTGAGCCCGGCGGAGCAGAATTACAGCATAGGAGACAGGGAGCTTCTAGCAATCAAGCTAGCCTTGGAGGAGTGGCGTCACTGGTTGGAGGGAGCCAAACATCCGTTCCAGGTGATCACAGATCACAAAAACCTCCAATACATCAAAGAGGCCAAGAGACTATGTCCACGTCAAGCCAGATGGTCACTTTTCTTCTCACGTTTTGATTTCTCCATTTCCTATCGTCCAGGACCCAAGAATCTAAGAGCAGACGCTCTCTCTCGTTTACACGAGCATCACGATCATGAAGAACTCCCAACGAAGATTCTTCCCGAACACATCTCCATTTGTCCGATCACCTGGAACGCTCCTCCAGTCGTTGCCACTCCGGAAGCCCCTGCTCCGCCGGGATGCCCTCCTCATCGGCAGTTCATACCACCTGAACACCGGGTAGATCTGATCCACTCCTTACATACCTCGCTAGGCACTGGACATCCAGGGATCAACAATACTCTCTCGCTAGTATCCCAACGATTCTGGTGGCCAAACATGGCAAGGGATGTGAGGCAATATGTTCAGGGCTGTAAGGACTGTGCCCAATCCAAGAGCCCACGTCATCTACCCGCTGGAAAGCTCCATCCCTTGCCGATTCCGAACCGTCCCTGGTCACACCTAGGAGTGGACTTTATCACTGACCTCCCTTCGTCAGAAGGTAATACCTGTATTCTAGTCATAGTAGATAGATTCTCAAAGTTTGTCAAACTAATCCCTCTGAAAGGTCTTCCCACAGCCTTTGAAACTGCCGACAATATCTTTAATCAAGTCTTCAGGTCATTTGGTATTCCAGAAGATATTGTGTCGGACAGAGGTCCACAGTTCATCTCACGTCTATGGAAAGCCTTCTTCAAGCTCCTAGGTGTGGCCGTCAGCCTCTCTTCTGGATATCATCCCCAAACCAACGGGCAGACAGAGAGGAAGATTCAGGAGGTGGGACGGTTCCTGAGGACCTTCTGCAGTGGTCACCAGAACTCCTGGAGCCAGTATTTGGGCTGGGCAGAATATGCCCAAAATTCACTGCGGCAACCCTCCACCGGACTCACGCCATTCCAGTGCGTCCTGGGCTTCCAACCACCGCTCTTTCCCTGGGATGGCGAACCATCTGATGTCCCCGCAGTGGATCACTGGTTCCGGGAGAGCGAGAGAGTCTGGGACGAGGCTCATCAACATCTGCAGAGGGCAGTCCGTCGAAGCAAGGTAACCGCCGATAGGAGAAGGTCTGAAGAACCCAGATACACACCCGGACAAAAGGTGTGGCTATCCACCCGGGACATACGCATGCGACTGCCCTCTCGCAAGTTAAGTCCCCGATTTGTTGGTCCCTTCACCATCGTGGAACAGGTTAACCCCGTCACCTACAAACTACAATTATCCTCTCACTACCGTATTCACCCTACATTCCACGTATCACTCCTGAAACCCTATCACGATCCTGTTCTTCCCTCCACAGAGCCTGACCACGAAGAGGAACCCCCTCCTCCACTGCTCCTAGAAGAAGGAGCCGTCTACGCAGTGAAGGAGATCTTGCGTTCCCGACGTCGTGGTGGCCAGTTGGAGTACCTGGTGGACTGGGAAGGGTACGGCCCCGAAGAAAGGACATGGGTTCCCAGAGCTGATATTCTCGATCCTAGTCTCATGGTGGAGTTTCATGAGAGCCACCCTGAGTTCCCAGCGCCTAGAGGCAGAGGGAGACCACCACGGCGTCGGAGGTGTCGGCCCTCAGGAGCGGGCCCTGGGGAGGGGGGTACTGTCATGGATTGGTCAGGCTCTCACGACCCCCACTCACGAAGATCACCATCACCTGACTTCTAATGAGCACACAGCTGCATCACATTCACGAGCACCAGATAAAAGCACAGCACTCCAGTCGCTCATTGTCCGGGCTCGTCTCGACGAAAGCGGACAACTGAGCGACCACTCAGCGTAGTCATCCTCAGCTAAAACAAACGATTTACTTACCTGTTCTCTTTGTATTCCTCCTAGTCTTCCTGGTCCTCCCGAATCGTCCTGTCTTCCAGTCCTTCCAAGTCTGTGTCATCCTCTGTCAGCTGTATCTGGTGTGTGCTGTCCATCCTCGTGTATTCCTGTTACCCAGCCACGGAGGAAAAGACCCCAACATCATTCCTGATCCTCCTGGCTATCCTTCATGTGCTCCTTGTTGTCATTTAATAAACACCCTAACGTTTCCTTACCTCTGTCTCCTGTCCGCTTCATAACAGATGGCTTGTTCTGCACACCATCAAAAAAATAAATAGCTTTAAGGGCCTAATAGTTTTGACCTAAAAAATTAAAAACTGCTTTTATTCTAGCCGATATAAAACAAATAAGACTTTCTCCAGAAGAAAAAGTATTATCAGACATACTGTAAAAATTTCCTTGCTCTGCTAAACTTCATTTGGGAAATATTTAAAAAAGAAAAACAATTTAAAGGAGGTTTAATAATTCTGATTTCGACTGTATTTATTGTCTTTTGTACAGACTGTATTTAACTGTTAATAGTATACTGTTTTGGAGTATGTCTGGAGCCAGCACCTAAGCTTTCCACTCTACATAGCACGTGCTGCTGCTGCTGTGACAATAAAAGTGATTTTATTTGTCCCAGTATTTGGTTAGAACAACCCAGTGAATGGTGCCAGTAACCTTGTGGTTAGTGCGTCGACACATAGCCTTACAGTGCTCAATGTGACCCGAGTTCGATTCCCAGCTTGAGGTCTTTTGCTGATCTTTCCCCTCTCTCTCTGCTTTCCTGTGTATACTCTCCACTGTCCTGTCTGATTAAAGATGAAAAACCACAAAAAAGTATAGTGCTGACCATGTCCATCCCTTTATGACCACAGTGTACCCATCTTCTGATGGCTACTTCCATCAGGATAACGTGCCATGTCATTAAGTGTGAATCATCTCAGACTGGTTTCTTGAACATGCCAATGAGTTCACTGTACTGAAATGGCCTCCACAGTCACCAGATCTCAATCCAATAGAGCACATTTGGGATGTGGTGGGACGGGAGATTGGATGTCCAGACGACAAATTTGCAGCAACTGCGTGATGCTATCATGTCAATATGGATTAAAATCTCCAGGAATATTTATATTTTAGATATTATATCTAAAATCTGAGGAATATTTCCAGTGCCTTGTTGAATCTATGCCACGAAGGATTAAGGCAGTTCTGAAGGCAAACGCTGATCCAACCTGGTGCTAGTAAGGTGTACCTAATAAAGTGGCCGTTGAGTGTATGTTCAGTCTGCTTACATTTGTAAAGACAAATTAACTTAATTCTTAAATTAATTTTGTGGAGCCAAGCATTTTTTACAGTGTATGTTTATCAATCAATCGAAATCAAGAATTCAACAGCCCTGTAGCATAAATAGTTTTTAATCCAATTGTTACTTAAATGATTGTTTATTTTATACTAATGAAAACACTGTATTAATCTTAGTTCAATGTTTGATCATTTATTAATTTTTGTATAAATTTAGTGCTTCTTAAATTCATTTTTATTCTCCAAATATTTCCACAGACAGTATTTCCACTTCTTTGTGGCCTATTGGGTGTCCCTGGACCCTAGTTGAAAACCCATTTTAGACCACACATAAAACAGTGATTAAATGTGACCCAGACACACTGGTAAATTGTGAAGCATTTTGATGAGAAAATAGACGTCCCAAAAGTGTGGATTTTATTGTGTCTCATATCATGTGACTAGCAATTTCAATAATTTGGTGTGGACAAGAAACATTAGGAAAGCACCATTTTCAGATTTCTGAGGATGTACGGCAGCTAGAGCTTTAATGTTTAATGTAGCTAACGCTCATAATGTTTAATGTAATGTTTAATACTCAGAACTGATGGAGATGCTTGAGCCAAAATGGCAGCTGTGTTATCCGGCCTCACGTCTGTCTGTCAGTCAGTCAAATAAACTCTCCTGAAAATACGCCACACCCTCCTGCTGTAACGGTCAAGGACAACACTCACTGCCTTTGTCAGGCTTTTAACCTTGCCGTTTCGTTGACTTTGTAAACATTATTCCAAGATATCTCACCCTCAGAATTTTTTGAACAAATTGAGTTTCACTCTGCTGCAGATTTGGTGCAGATACATTAAAATTAAGTTAAAGCAAATTAGATTATGTTCAGTTACATCATACGTTAAGTTAATGTTTTAAAGAGCTTAGTTACAGACTGTTTCTTTTCTCCGTCTTGCCCTCGCCTTGCAGTAAAATATAACTTTTAGAGTCTCACTTAACCAAAGAGGCTGCTGATATGTCACCTGTTTCTAATGCTTTTGCATCTCCACAACTCACTGCTGTTACAACTGAAACCATTTTCCCACAGTGATGATTACGCACAGAACTGGATTTAATTAGGCTATCAGTGCCTCTCAAAAGTGATGCCTGAGGGGACATTTGCACAATATTTGCCTGTTGTGAGTTCTAAAGGTTGTTAATCAATTGTATATGCTTTGTTGAGCAGATCTCTTTGTATTAGTTTAACAAATTGTTGAAACAACCACGTTTAAAAGTGGAATACATGGAGGAAAAGCAACATAACCCATGATGCTAATCAGAAATTCCACCAATCAGAAAGCTGGAACAAGCACTGTGAATGATATTCATTCATTCATTCATTCATTCATTCATTCATTCATTCATTTTCTTTTTGGCTTAGTCCCTTTATTTATCAGCGGTCGCCACAGCGGAATAAACCACCAACTTATCCAGCATATGTGTTATGCAGCGGATGCCCTTCCAGCTGCAACCCATCACTGGGAAACACTCATACACTCTCATTCACACACATGCACACTACCGACAGTTAAACTTACCTAATTTGCCTATAGCGCATGTCTGTGGATTTGTGGGGGAAACCGGAGCATCCGGAGGAAAACCACATGAACACGGGTAGAACATGCAAACTCCACAGCCGAGGCTCAAACCAGCGACTTTCTTGCTGTGAGGCGACAGCGCTACCCACTGATTCACCACGTCACCCCAAATGATGCACACACACATAAAAAAATTGCTGTTAAATGTTGCTGTGCTGTGTGGCTGATAAACATTCTGTTTAGCAATTATTTTCATGCACTGTAAAGTAAGGCAACTCTTGACCACATTACAGTTCCATCACTGCACCAAAAAATGTGGTTATTTCACAGCCTACATATAAAATCAAATCAAATAAAATCAAAACAAAACATTCTGTATGAGATGCGTAAGAAAGTAGGCCTACAAACAGGCCAGGCTTTACACACAAAAGCTGACAAATGTCTTGAAATACCACATGAGAGCAGTGTCTTTTGGTGAGGTTACAGTTGTATAAGTATAATTAACTCTATCATCAATTATCATCAATTATTCCTTTCGTAATCAATAACAAAGTAACTGTAATCTGATTAAAACCATTTAGAAGAGTAATACAATTGACAAGTACTATATACAGTATTTCGAGTTTGATTATTTAATCCAGATTACAACAGACTGCGCTATTTGACTGCTCAAAATGCTCTGAAAAGCTTCATCGCACAACAACAATGTATTTGAATAAAGTTTCAAGTTTATTTGTATAGCACTTTTCACATTAATTAGTTCCAAAGCAGCTTTGATAAAGATGTGCGTTATTACATGACAATCAATATCATCGAAAGTTAACAGTATAGCTGTCAAATGTATACATGGTTAATCTGCACAATATAATGTATTTAATCAAAAAGGTGACATGTATCCTATATCTTTATAACATTGTGTTTTAGTATGTTTATAAGAAAGTGTCTACACTCAAAAAAATATATGCTGGCTTTAATTAACTTTTTTATGTCAACAGGTTCACGTAACCAAGTTAAGGTACCTTAAAAAAGAGCATTTATTTTAGTGAACTTAAGTTAGTTACATAAAGGTAGTGTAATGTTGTTTAGTTCAATCAACATAAGTCATAAGTCATAATTTAGCTTTAATCTATTTAGTTATTTGAGTTCAATAACTAAATAGATTAAAGCTAAATTAACACCTTTTAACATAAATTATTTATGTTATTAAAACTGTTTGACATGCACCGAATACTTATTTAAAATGGAGAAACTATTCTATACTACCAAACATTTGCAACTTTATTTAGGGGGTTTAATATATATCAGTATAAAATTTCACAGGAATGCAAAAAACTATACATTTTTCCAACTATAATGTGAAAAAGACGCAGATAACATGACAATTTCATAACAATACTATAATGTTAACGTTATGCACAACATGGTATTACAAGGGAGTATGTTACATCAGTGATTCAAATGATGTCACAGCTCCAATATAAATGACCAAAAAGTGAAAAATCTCACCTGTGTGTCCACATTGGGGAAACTTTCTGTGCACTTTCTCAGTTTGTACTGTAATCTTCATCTATTGATTCCCATATAATGATAGCGATTGTTGTGGTCTAAATCTTCCTTCCTGTGTTGTTTTGAAACTGCGCATGTGCAGGTATTACTTCAGCTATTGATCAAAATGCGGTAACACTACTCCCTGTCATTCATCTTAATTAAGCAAGCTGTTTAAATTTAAAAACTTACTTTTCTATCCTTTTCCAACACAACTGTTTTGGTTTTATTACACAAACATAAGTGAATTGTTTAATTTAAACGTAGTGACATTCTTTGGACCAACTAAAGCCATAATTCATTTGTTGTGTGTGTAGAATATAGCCTTGTGCATATTTAGAGAAAAAGTCCTACGGGTGGTTTGTCAAGCCCACTCACCTGTGTATAGCCAAAAACTATAGCATATACAAGATGTCACTCGTATCATTTTGAATGGGGAAAGTGTATCAGTCAATATGGCGAACAAAAGCCAATCGTCGATCGCTATATGGCAGAAAAAGCCCGCATTCTAGTACAGGAGCTAATCATTGATCGCTTTAGGCTGACGATACTCTAGGAGAGGGGCTCAGACCAAACGTGAGTTTCTGCAGATTTTATGTGATTCGGATGTTTAGAAATGAAACTAAATAGACAGTTGTTGTTTAATTTTGTTGGTGATTCCTAATATGAAATTCAATCATAAGCTTGGCAAGCAGTTTTGGAGAATTCGATGTTTCCTTACTCAAACAGAATGCCCGAGCATACTGGTCGAGAGGCGTTTCAAAGATGGCAGCCGAGTGAAATGACTTGTCTTAAAAGGACTTTGGTATAGCACACTCACAGTTGTACAGTGTTCTGAGATTTTCACGTGGTGCGTGTGTTGTGATGTGGTAGGGGGAAAGTTAATGAATATTCTAGACTGGACATTGCTTTCAGCCATCACAATACATTGTTTTTGGGCTTCCACAATTCATTGACAATTATATCTTAAGACATGTTGTTTCAACCTTAAAATAAATTTCTGAATGGCTTACACATGCTCACCAAACTAAATATACCAAACATTTATATGTGGACCTTTCAGTTTAATCCGTAGCTTGAGCTTCCGTTGATGGAAATCGCTGGACTGACCCTATCTCTCACTGTTCTTCTCAGCTTGCTCAGATAATGTCTTGTACTTTGATGTTTGTGTCCTCTGCCTTGAAATTGGGGTGGGGTGGGGGGGGGGGGGGGGGGGGGGGTTTGTTGGTTTGAGGCGAGGCAGTTGTAGGCTTGATTTTCTTGAATCAAGATGAAAGACCAATCTGTCTTTTCTACTGCAGTTCCAGTGACTTCTGCGCGTTCAGGTTCATCACGGTCAACCTCTGAACCACTCATGACAACATGATAGAGGTGACAGCAGAAGTGTCTGAGAGCCCCTGTCATCGGTCCCTCTCTCTCTCACTGTCATCAATGACTTTGATTATTATGGGCTCAGTGATAGAATGGAAGTGCTGTCATTTGCCTGTAATAGCAGCACAATCAGGCTCTAACACTCAGTCTGTATTGCTGCGGAGGGGCCAAACATTTCTGCTTTACATGCTGTTTACACTAAATGACGTCCCAGATGCCTCAGATCCTTTCTATCCCTTGTTCTCTCTGATGATCGGCTTTCGAACTGTACGTTACACAGTATAGAGAAAATATATGTACTTACAGATTCAATTGTGAAGCTCTTGGGTTGATAAGCTCTTATGTAGATACTCCTTTAATCTGCCTCTTCATTAGAGCGATGGGAGAGGGGGAGGTGATGGACGACAGAAAAAAAAGAAATGCGAGTAAGGAGAGAAATGTAGAGGAGGGAGAAATGAGAGCTAGTTAGGAGCAGCATCCCTCAAGTGTTTCCGTCTCACCTTTAATCTATGGTAATGTGCAAATCGGATTTTAAGGTGAGCAATTATTTGTAGATAAACGCACAGCTAAAGTAGTTACAGGCAGGTCTTGAATGCATTACAGCTTAATATTACTACACCAAATGATTATACAGTATACAACAGCCAAAAATTCAATCAAAGAAAAAGAGTTTGGACGAGAGTTGCATTATTTACAAAATCTAATCACCAGTACTAATTTTGTAGTTTGATTATGTAATCTAGATTATATGTAATCAGTTACTGATTTTTAAATATGTTTCTAAAATGCACAACAATTATATATTTGAATAAAGCATGAAGATGCGAGAGTGTAGTGTCATCCCTCAAGCGCTTCTAGCTCACCTTTAATCTATGGAAATGTGCAGATCAGATTTGAAGCAATTAATTAAAGATAAACATACAGCTAAAGTAGTTCCAGGCAGGTCTGGAATGCATCACAGCTCAGTGTAACTACGCCAAATGATTTCAGGTATTATACAGCACACAACAGCAAAAAAATCTAATAAAAACAAAAGGCTTTGAATGATGTTGTGCATTATTTTCAAATAATCCAATGTCCTGTTGTCTATTATTTCATATGCAATCAATAAAAAAAAGCATTTCAAAATGTAATATTATTACCAGTACTACTTTATGGAGTTCAATTATGTAATCCAGATTACATTTAATCAGTTACTGACTATTTAATATACTTATCAAATTTACAACAACAATATATTTGAATAAAGGATGAAGATGGGAAAGAGGAGATGATGAATGAAAGTGAGTAAACAGAGAAATGTAGAGGAGGGTGAAATGAGAGCTAGTAAGGAGCGGCATCCCTCAAGTGTTTCTGCCTCACCTTTAATCTATGAAAATGTGCAAATCGGATTTGAATTTGAGCAGTTATTTATAGATAAATGCACAGCTAAAGTAGTTACAGGCAGGTCTTAAATGCATTACAGCTTAATATTACTACGCTGAATGATTACACAATATACAAGAGCCAAAAATCAAATCAAAACAAAAGGCTCTGGGTGAGGGTGTCCATTATTTAGAAAAATCTAATCACCAGTAATAGTTTTGTAGTCCTGTTATGTATTCTAGATTACATGTAATCTGTTACTGATTATTTAATACGCTTATGAAATGCACAATAACAATATATTTAAACGAAGGATGTAAATGGGAAGGATGTGATTAGGCGGGAAAGTGAATAAGTAGAGGCAAGAGAAATGAGAGCTAGTTAGGAGCATTGTCCCTCAAGTGTTTCTGCCCCACCTTTAATCTATAGAAATATGCAGATTTAAAAGTAAGCAATTATTTATAGAAAAACGCACAGCTAAAGTAATTACAGCCAGGTCTTGAATGCATTAGAGCTCAATATTACTATGGCAAATAATTATTCAGTATACAACAGCCAACAGTCAAATCGAAACAAAAGGCTTTGGATGAGGGTATCCATTTTTTTCCTAACAATTCAATGTCCATTTGTTCTGTTATTCCATATGCAATCAATAAAAAAAGGATTTCAAAATGTAATCTAATCTAATTACCAGTACTACATTTTTGGAGTCCGATTATGTAATCCAGATAACATTACTGACTATTTAATATGCTCATAAAACATACAACAAAAACAATGTATTTGAATAAGGGATAAAGATGGGAAAGTGGAGGTGATGAATTGCAGAAAAGTAAGTAAGTATAGAAATGTAGAGGAGGGAGAAATGAGAGCTAGTTAGGAGCAGCATCCCTCAAGTGTTTCTGTCTCACCTTTAATCTATGGAAATGCGCATATCAGATGAGAAATAATTGTAAAGTGGAGTTTGACCATTAAAATGTCTGGAGAGCATGCTTGATCAGAGGCGAGATAATCGCAGTCACCTCGCAGGACACTGATGATGGGGATGGAATTAATTTGCGGCGGAGGAAAACAAATTAAGGCACTCGTTGCCAAGCTCTCCATTAGACAATAGCATATATAAATATTTGATCTTGGGCGATGCAGGTTTGCAAAGGTTTAGCACATGCTCATCCAGACGAGAGCTCACACTTCAAACGCTCAGCTCTCCTTAACCTGCGGCCTCCTCTCTTCCTTCTGTCACTCGCTTTCCCCTTCTCTCCTTCTCATTACAATCCCTTTCTCTATTTGCTCACTGGTTTTTCGCTGGTAACTGTTTTTGTGCTTGACGGAATGATTCTCCAGGCCTGAAGCAACACTTAATGTGAATGGTTGAGGAAGACCATTAACCCCTCATAAAGAATAAAGTGTGAGGCGTACTTAATAAGATTCAGCTGGCACTATTCAAAATGTCACAATGCTTTATGAATATTGCTATAAATTTTAATGGACTCTGTAATTGGTAGTTAGAGTTACAGTCTGGCTGACTGGTTTCTAGAAGGACTGCATTCACACTTTTATAGGATTAAAAGTTGTTGCATTCATTTGCTTCACAGCATAACAATGGAATTTTCAGTGTGTGTGTGTGTGTGTGTGTGTGTGTGTGTATAATATAATATATATACTTTTTTAAAATTCAGAATTAGTCTGAATACGTTTTTATTTTTGTCATTGAAAATCAGGGTTACTCTACGAAATATAGCTATATTTATTATAATATTAATAACTTTTCTGAATGTAAAACATTGCTATTCCAAATTTGCAAATCATGGCATTAGTAGTTTACAGAATATTGCATTGCATTTTATTTCTAATTAAATTTGGCCTAGTTGCCATAAATATTACGACTTGGTTAGCTACTCATCTTCAAAAACTATGATAACATTTTTTAATTTAAGAAAATGAATTTATAGAAACTGAATTTTGTAGTTATATAGTTTTACATAAAATACCGGAGACTAAAACTTAAACATTTTATTGAAATATTCATATACTTATTTTATAACAAATTTAAAAACTATTAATAAAATTTTTTATCTTCAATATTAATTTATTTGATCAAGTTTACGTATATGTTATATTATATTTTACATATCATTTTATATTTACATTACATTTTTAATACACTAATATTTTATACTAGTAATTTTCAGCCAAATAAAGCCAGTGGAGTCCCAAACAGTCACTTACAGTATGCTGGTTTTCAACGAGAGCAAGTAAATGTGAACTGTTCCTTTAAGACCGTTTTTCCTTTTAAGAAAGTCGCAATGATTGCCATACATCGGTGTAAACATTGCTCAGTTTAGTAGCCATCGTAGCGTAACGAGAAAGTGTCGGTGTTGATGGTTTGATTAGCTGACAACAGGAGCTGTAATTATCTCAGCTTGCGTTAATGACAGTGTCGGTGCTCATGCGGAGTTCCTCACGCGCTGCTCCTCCCTCTCCCGCACAGACTTAATGAGCCTAGTGCTCTAATGAGCACCATTTAATGGATTTATTGCCGTTTAGGGTTGTGAGGTACGAGGCTCCCTGGTGTCAAATGGCTTTAATTGGCATATATAGAGTTCGCCAACAAGTCTGTTCTATTGTGTTCAAGTCTATCGCCTGATGTGCAGTCAAGTAAAACCGTACTGTTGCGTATTGGCATGGATAAAAAAATATGTTGTAACTTATATACTTGTAACTTTGGTAACACTTTGTAGAGTATATAATGATGATAAAAGCCCTTATGTAGGGGAGAGTGGGGTCAGCTGCAACACTTTTTGCATTTCCTTCAGTTTCTCAGAGACAATTTTTTGTGGAAACTCCAAATTCTAATAAAATAAACCCACATCTGTTGGACCCACCGACATTGCTATAATTTGTGTACATATGATAATATATGCTGACAACCCACAGGGATAGTTGCAATGTTCATTAAAATGTAATAATAAAAAAATTCTAAAACATCAGGTTGGATTTTATTTAAAAAGAATTTGTAAACAGACTAAATGTAAATTGGTTAAATTGTTAATTATAAGTACAGCCTATTAAAAGAACAAGCAACAACATTATCAGGCCTAAAAAACTGAACAAAAATTTATATATTTTTTTAACTGAAAATCTACTGAACCTTTACTAAACTACTTCTTTGAACTTCGAAATTAATTAATTAATCAAAGAATTCATTTTCTCCAAATTAAATCACAATGAAACTGATCAAATTAAAATAGTACATAGTTAATATGGCAAGCTTTTAAATTAATTTTGTAACTAGGGACAGTTGCAACAGCATATTGCAACTGTCCCAACTCTATCAACCCTGATTAAACTGTCTATGGTAGGGAGATACAATAGCTTTAATGTTTGATTTACCTATTTAAAGCTAAGAAAACAGTGATTTAAGTTGTATGAATGAATGTTTAAAAAAGCTGATTAGACAATATGTTTTCTGAACATCAAAAAAAAAAGTTTTAAACTGAAGGAATGGTCCCATATGGCTGATTTTTCTCAGATTGAAGGAGGGAACTAAGAATATGTAGTATGAATATCATCACTCTCAATGCTGAATGGATGATTAAGTCTTGTTACAACTGCCCATTGCTGCAACTGTCCCATTCACCCCTATTGTATGAGTGTATGTAGCCTATATATCTCCAAATATTATTTAAGGCACACTGAAAAAAATGATTCATTTGAATTACTAATTTTTTAAGGTTGCAAATAATTGAATTTAAACAAACAAATGTAATTTAATTATGTTCAACTAAATCTTTGTTTAAATTCAGCCCATATAAATGGTTTGCAACCTGTTACCTTAAAAAATGTTAGTAATACAATGAATATTTTTTTCAGTGCAAGACACTACAGTGTAAACAAAATAATTAACTACTAGTTTTCACCATATTTCGCCAGTTAATCGACTTGATAAAAAATTGATAAAAATGATAAAAATATTTAAAAATCTGAATATATTAATAAAACTGTCAAGTATTGGGAATTTGTGTTGCTGAAGTGAATTTTTTATGGCTTAGAGTAGGTGAAAAAAACTCATTTTGAGAAAGTAGCCTTTAAAATATATATTGTAATTTAAATCAACAGACACAATTTAATAAAGTGGATATAAAAGCTTTCTTCAAACTTTAACACTTTATGAAAAGCTTAAAGGTCAAAAATGTCCAATTTGACAGGTGCGGGGAAAAGCTATGTTTTTTGACTGCAGTGTCTCGAATATAAAATCCAAATAGATTTGCTAATAACCACTTTCCAGTCATGAACAATGTTTGAGTTTAGATCTAAAGGGATAGTTCGGGTTGGGTTAGCTCACTCCTCAATTCAGTCTGTCTCTCGTTGTCTGTGCTCCACATCGGTTGAAAGTCATTTGGGTACTTTCAGTGTTTGCTCTGGCCAGCTGTCAGAAGAGCTGTGTCCTCCAGCTTCGCGATCAATACTAATTTAGTGTTAATAGATGTCAATTGATCAGATATCCCCAGGGTGTGTGACCACACACTGAGTTTGACATCTATAGCCCTTAAAGAAGACGGTAATCCAGGGAATTGGGAGACACAAAATTTGCTGCTAAAATGCATTGCAACACTTCCATCATAAGACCAGATAAGCTCAAAGTCAAACAAAAACAAAGTGGCACAAGCTCATTTGCATAATATTTCAGATAATGTTACTTGTTATAAATTATACCCTCTCACCCGTAGCCAGCCTGGTGAAAGGGGTGGTTCTTTTTTCTCAATAAGTGGAAAATTAGCCACATTTTCTATTTAATCATTTGATCTATATACTGCATTTTAGTGATATTTAGCTCTAATTTTAGCTGGATTAGCCTGTGGAATAGTCATCATAACCACACTTTTTGACGTGCCAAAAATATTTCCTAAAGATTTAGAATAAAGAAATATGAATAAATATGTATTTTTAAAATACAAATGTATTACATCCAATATCATTAAAAAGGAATCTGTTAATGTTTTAAATTAAAATTATAGCCTTTTGTCATTTATTAGGCAAATAACAAACTGGCCAGCTCATTCAACTGTCCTCAGTCAGAATTTGGCCATGTGAATACATAATAATAATAATGATAATAATGATAATAATAACAATGTAGAGCTTCGTGATTTTTCTAGCCTCTCTTGTAATAAAGTACGTTTGAAAATTCATGGATAACAACATTAGCCAAATTATTATTCAAATTAATTTAATATTGGGCCACTTTCAGTGCTTCACACCTTTTTAGTGGTCATAAGGTCTAAGATTTAGAATAAGTTACTTGTTTTCTCCATTTAACAACAATACAGTAGGTCAGTAGTGAAAGTCAGGTTTGCATTAATCAAAACTGATTAGCTGTAGTCACCTCCTATTCATTGCCGAACTAAATTGTGGGTCTGTCGGCACTGCTTCAGTGGCGTTGCTGGCTGCAGAAGTTGGGAATTTCTCACCTTTTCAAGCACCAACGAAAACGTCAGCCAAGCAGATTGCTTTATGCAAATACCCCAGCTCAGACAGTAGCTGATTGCGGACTTGTTTAATTGGCTGACTGATTCATTGGGTGCTATGATGATCGTGTGAGCCCCAACTTCAAACATGCACTCCATCAAGCATTGATGCTGAAGCCTTGTGTGAATCGGACGTTAGTCCTTTATTTATTAGGGGTCGCCACAGCTGAATGAACCGCCAACTATTCCAGCATATGTTTTACAGAGCGTATGCCCTTCCAGACGCAACAAAGTATTGGGAAACACCCATACACTCTCACATTCACACACGCACTCCTACATTCCGGTCAATTTAGTTCATCTAATTCACCTACAGCGCATGTCTTTGGACTATGGGGTAAACTGGAGCACCCAGAGGAAACCCACACCAACATGGGGAGAACATGCAAACTCCACACTGAAATGCCAACTGACCCACCCGGGACTTGAACCAGCGACCTTCTTGCTGTGAGGCAACAGTGCTAACCACTGAGCCACCGTGCCGCCCTAGACATATTGATAAAAAAAATGCTGTTTAAACTACTTATTTAAAATGAGCCTTTTTTGGGACAACTTAATTGTTTTATGTTCAATCCACTTAAATCCAAAAACCGAAGTTAGCTTAATCGATTTCTGTGTTGTGACAACATGAAGGAATGGTTTGGAACCCAGCTTTTTTACATTGTCGATGATGACAGATGGATTAATAGATGACAGATATATAGATTTTATAGTGTTTCATCTTCCAGTGTATCATGCCATTTAGAAACAAAAAACTCAGATTTCCCCTGAGCCTGATTCAAAACTAAAACTGCACTGTAAAAAACTCCTGGTTTTCTTACATTTTCAAGCTAATCGAGTTAACCTATACTTAACTTATACTATGTTAAACTGACTTAAAACAGCTTGCCTAACTTAAAAAAAATAAGTTAGAACATGATTAACTTCGTTTAATAAGTTACAATGACCTAAAACATATGCTGTCAGGACTAACTGATGATAGAATTTTTTTACAGTGTGGTAACATTTTTTCCCTTCTCTGTTTATTTCACATAAAGCTCCACCTGCATGTTCTGCAGCTCCAGCTGTACGTTAGAGGTCTCCTTACACTGTCGCGTCTCTGGTCTTTATAAAACGTTCCTGTGATGCTAAGCTTGCCCTAGAGACAATTTGTATTGGCTGATGCGTAACATTCAACAAGCCCTTCTCTTCAAGGGAAGAATTTACCATTTATAAACATAATCACATAAAACAACTTTCACAAAATAGGAAACAGAAAATTTACAGCTGAGCTAAAACACATTTAATCCTCAGCTCTTCGGATCTGGAGCTGGCAGATTTGGAGAAGAAAGCAAGAGGAACTCCGAAAGCCTCCTTGTTTATTCCTGTCCCCTACCCATATTTACTTCTGAACTGTCACTCATCTCTTTTTTTCCTTCCTTGTTCGCTCTGCCCTGCGGCTTTTCTCTCACACACAGGCTGTGTGACGACGCTGTTGCGAGCGGAGAAATCTGGGGGACCATCTGAAACCAATTAGGGTGGTGCAACAGCCACCCAAAGACTCGGTGACGGATGGGGCTCTTGTATTTATAGCCAGGGTAATTGGCAACACACACACACATACATGCAGATTGTGGCGCATGAATGCACATTTCTCAAGACGTGTGAGGGAGAGCCAGGCCAAGTCCCTCCAAATTATGATTCATGTTACATCACAGTTTGATAGTGCAGATGTGTGCGAGATTACACGATCCTCCCTCTCGGAGAGCGAAGATGCTTTGAAGTTGTTTAGGCTGCGTACGCTCCTCATTCCTGCCAAAGACAATCTATCCAGCGTCAGTGAAGCAAATGGTCTGGAATGAACGTATTAATACGGCCATCAGTCATTGTGCAGGGGACGAGGTGGAAGTCGCGGTGGCTGTGTGCAGCTGATACGGAAGTCAGGGCCGAGGCAGTACATCTCGGCTATCTGTCCGGAGCTGTCAGCGCGTCAAACCTGCATGTGAAAATATACACACGGCACATCTGCCTCTCGTTAGCCGCCATAAATGGCTGCCATGTGGTCTGCTGATAAATAGGCCAGTCTATTTATTGGAACACAACAAATTGGCTACAAACACTGACATGGAATCGAAGCACTATAAATACTAGAAGCGATGAAAGTTTTAAAACGTGCTGCAGGTATTTTATGAGGGTCCTCGTTTTTCCCCCTTTTTCTTTTTATGTACTTTCAGCCATTCCTCTCACTCCTTTCTTCTCGCTCTTTGCCAAACGGGAGTGGGCTTTCTCTCTCGATTTTTGGCTGTGAGCGATCAAGCACAGAATGTAGATTCGCTGTACACTAAAAGCCGTAAGATTCCTGAATGAATTGTCAACAGACAAGCCCTAAACCCCGTGTAATTACATATTTGGAGTTTATCTGGGTTTATGCGAAAATGCACAAGTTTCCCTTCCTTGGTGGTCCTTAAACACATCCATATGTCTTGAGTGTTTCCCTTTTCACTCCTCCCTCTCTCTCTCTCTTTCTAGCTCTCTCACCCCTCCTTAGTCTTTGGAAACATTATCCTTTTCGCATGAGTAGATTAGTAGACCTGTTGGTGGGGTGTTTTTCTATTGTTAAGTTTGTTGTGGTGTTAGACACTTTCACTGGCCCAGATGAGGTTTCGGAGTGTGGAGGATCTGGGTGGGACGGTTTGCAAACAGAATCAAGCCGCAAAGCACATCCCAAACAGGAACACACAGTAAACGTGGGGAGGCCTGGGATCGTGTGTGGGCCTGTTTTTCCTTTTTTTTTCTCTCCCTTTCCTCCCTGCTTGAGAAAACCGATCTGTTTTAGAACACGTGCTAAATATTACCATATTTACATTTTCCTGTTTGAAAAAGGCCAAGCCAGGAGGGAGGGTGGTGGGGTTTGCAGTGGAAAGGTCTCGAGCCGGGTTAGGCTCTGTTTGAAACTCTAAACCCTTTTCATGCTTATTTGTTTTATGATTCTGCAGGGTACTGTGTTTACACTCAAAGTGCAACATCTGGATTAGATAATTTGTTGAGAATTAACCGAGGATGGATGCTTATCGACCTCTTCTGATTGAATCAGTTTGATGTGTTGTGGATATTTCGCTCTGCGGAGATGTTTTTGGTTGGTTTGTCAGCTTGTGTCTTGCTTGATATATTTTGTACTAACAGTTTTTGTGAGAAAATAAAACAGGTGAAGGTGAGGATTATGGTACTGGAATGGCCCCTTTAAACAGTCTGTGCTCTAATCACATTCATGGCCTTTGATCTATAATGGCTTATTTGAAAGTTAAGCATGTGGTGACTGTTTGTCTAAAGGCCACTTCTGCTGACTACACAGTGAAGGACCAGAGAATGATTAAATCCCTCTTACTTTCGTAATTTTTCTGTTGTCATTGACCAGCTTTTGTGGAGACTGTGTGTTATGTTTACTATTACCGGAGCAGAATCAGTGGATTATGTGATAAATTGGGAAAATGCTCATCAGATGCAATAATGAAATAAATGACTGGATTTGATTTAGACCGTGTGCTTCACATACAGAATGAATACGCCTGGTTTTAAGGGATAGTTCACACACACACACACACACAAATTTACACACAAATTACTCACCCTCAAGTGGTTCCAAACCTTTATGAGTTTCTTCTGTTGAAGACAAAAGAAGATATTTTTGAAGAAAGTTGGAAACCTGTAAGCACTGACTTCCATAGTATTTGTTTTTCCTACTATGGATTTCAATGTTCCAACACAGGCTCATTCTAAAAACATACTGCTATATACATTTCTGGAAATCGCGAAATACGTCCCAGAAGGTACATATTTTTTGCAGTTTTTGTTTTCGAGAATCCACCACCTCTGTGTACGCTTTTTGAGATCTCAAATTCCTCTTGCAAGTGCTATTCGCGCCTGCTGTTTTCTTACGTAAATCCACCAGAGGCTGGTAAATCCACCTGTCGACTGACTGACTGACCGATCAGCTGACTCACCCTCTTCCTTCCCTAAACCCAACCAATAGTGTTATCAAAAGCACAGACTGACCCACCCACCAGCATACCTAAACCCAACCGACAGTTTTAAAAAGCACTCCAGAAAAAGCCCTCGCCTGATTTTTACCGCTTTCTCACCTTGTTATTTACTTGTTTATTTCCTTATTCTCTTACCCGCTTTCTGGAGTTGTTCTTCACAGACTCAAACCCTGTCGTTGTCATCTCCTCTCTGCATCTCAAGTCCACCGACGTACAAGGTGAGCTAACCGGACAAACTGGTAACTGCATACTTCTGGCTACATAATTTGCGATCTCCAGAAATGTATATAGGACTACGTTTTCAGAATGAGCCTGTGTTGCAGCGTTCACAAGGTTTACTTTCTTCAACTTATAGGCTTGAAACAAGCAAAGTATGAGTAATTAATGACATAATCTTTCAGTTTTGGGTGAACTACCCCGTTGATTCTAATATGAATTTTCATTATTCTAGTCCTCAGTGTCCAATTATCATTCAGAAATTGTTCTAAAATGCAGATTTTCTGCTCTATTCTGATATTTTAAACATTGACGTAAATAACACTTAAATAAAACTTCACAATACTAATGATTTTATTGTGTTTGATGAAACATTAAATGTGTAAAAATACTATGTGGCATTATGATAAATAAATAGGATAAATAAATAAATAAATAAATAAATAAATAAATAAATAAATAAATAAATAAATAAATAAATAAATAAATAAATAAATAAATAAATAAATGTTGACATTTCTGTGTGAAGTTTGCCTGTTCTCCCGGTGTTCACGTGGGTTTTCACTGGGTGCTCCGGTTTCCCCCACAAGTCCAAAGACATGTGCTATAGGTGAATTGGGTAAGCCAAATTGTCCGTAGTGTATGTGTGTGAATTGAGAGTGTATGGATGTTTCACAGTGACGGTTTGCAGCTGGAAGGGCATCTTCTGTGTAAAACATATGCTGGATAAGTTGGTGGTTCATTCCGCTGTGGCACCCCCAGATTAACAAAGGGACTAAGCCAAAAAGAAAAGGAATGAATGAATATAAATTTTTAATTTTTGATTTATTCAATATGATTATTGTAATGTCTTTATAATCTTAGTTTTAATAGTTTCATTTCAATTGTTTTTATTCTTTTTCTATCTAAAATACATAAAAATTCTAAATAAAACTGATTCAATCATTCTTTATTCATTTAATTATTCTTTCGCTTTTTTATTCTTTTCCTTTTTCAAAATCTCCTTCTGATGTAAATAATGTATTTACAGTACATGAATGTCCAGAATAACACTATCCCGTTCAATATTCTTGTGAATTTTTGTAAATTAGAGTAAAATAATAAAATGTCATTAGCTAGATAGTACATGAATCAAAACAACGGGGTGTACAAAATCAGCTTGTTTGTTTTGCTTATTTTCCAAAGACAGTATCAGCATGGTATCACCAGTGCTTTGAGATCACATCCCAGTGAAATTTATTAATATACATTTAATAGCACAAACGTTTTCTGTAGAAAAGCCAGTGAATGACTCACAGGACTAAAGAGAGCTGCAGTCATTTGATGGGAGCATCTGAATCATGGGAAATTGCTTGCTTTGAGTTGCTTTGCCATGCAGGGTTCCAGTGTGGATTGTAAGCTATAACTGTGTTTCAGAGGTCAGCCATAGTTCCAGTTCAGCTGCTGGTGTGGGGTCTGAGTCATATTAACGCCTTTACTGTCAGACAACAAGAACAATGCATATGTTTTATGGTCCACAGTTTGTGCCTTATTATGCATTGTGTTGTTTTAAGCTTAAAATGGACTCAAAGTGTCTGGGGTGACATGCTATGAAATAAGCCTTCAATTAAGTAAACAGAACCATGTGCTAAATGTGTCACAAAAAATTACAAGGAGACTTTCTATGTGTTAAGAACAAGCCCTTTCAACAATGGAGGGCCGGTTGTGATCATGCAAATGATGCTCGTTCATCAAGAACGTCCAAGAGGGATTAGGCGAGTTACTTACTCCCACTGAAAGATGAGAGGTCTCAGGGGCGAACCCTGCGTCCCCCCTCCATTCCATCACTGCTGTCCCAGGTCTCTTCAGCGAGGAAATTACTCTAATGCTGGGGAACAGATGTGTCAGAGACGCGATTTGTGTGTGTTTTATTGACTCTGTCCATCTGTTAATACAGTTGCTTGTTTCTTTCTGGATTTTTTTTGAGCATGTGAGAATGCCAGAAGAAACATATTGGAGGGAAAGGAGGACTGAGGATTAGATGAATGAAAGGAATGGTGTATAATGGCTTGAGATTTAAGAGTAATATTTATTTTTTTTTTAGATAAAATTTCATTTAAATGACTTATCAGCATATCTGTGGTGTGTTCAGTCTAAAAAAAATATCTGTTGTACTGAAGAACTGCAAGAAACACACAGTGAGGAAGTTCCATGTTTGACAATGTGACAACAACGTTAGCTCTGTGTGTGTGTACTTATAAATACTTATTAGCTGCTTGCATCAGATTCAAGGTGTGCAAGTGAATGGTGCATTGTGGTGTCATCTATCTATATTTTAAAATATATATAATTATGAAGAATTTCTTGTTTTGACCTTCTAATACACTTCATTCTGTTCGGTTTAAATAATAAAAAACACTTGTGTAAAGCATTAACTGAGACTTAGCACTTGTACATCCTAATGCAGTTTTTTTTGCTTCTATTGTCTAAGTTGTCAACAGTGTTGTCAACAATACAGTACATCACCTTCTATTGTTAAATTTATTGACTGTTTCAGTTTTTTTGACAGACAGACAGACAGACATCCAGACAGACAAACGATAGATAGATAGATAGATAGATAGATAGATAGATAGATAGACAGACAGACAGACAGACAGACAGACAGACAGACAGACAGACAGACAGACTATAGATAGATAGATAGATAGATAGATAGATAGATAGATAGATAGATAGATAGATAGATAGATAGATAGATAGATAGATAGACACACTGTAGATAGACATACTGTAGACAGACAGACAGACAGATAGATAGATAGATAGATAGATAGATAGATAGATAGATAGATAGATAGATAGATAGATAGATAGATAGATAGATAGATAGATAGATAGATAGATAGATAGACGGACGGACGGACGGACGGACGGACAGACAGATAGACATACTATAGATAGATAGATAGATAGATAGATAGATAGATAGATAGATAGATAGATAGATAGATAGATAGATAGATAGATAGATAGATAGATAGATAGATAGATAGATAGATAGACATACTACAGACAGATAGACAGACAGACAGACAGACAGATAGATAGATAGATAGATAGATAGATAGATAGATAGATAGATAGATAGATAGATAGATAGATAGATAGATAGATAGACAGACAGATAGATAGATAGATAGATAGATAGATAGATAGATAGATAGATAGATAGATAGATAGATAGATAGATAGATAGAGCTATTTTATTGTATTTCACTATGTTAAAATGCTCACACAGTGCATAAGATTATCACAAATATATTTCATATATAGTTTTTCTTTGTTTTTCCACATAGAAAATTCCCGGTTCACTCCAAGCTGTTTCGTCAGCACCATAGAATGTGCAGTAAAAGCCAATGGACTGTGTCGACGTATGTGTTTTGTGTATAGAGATTGTTTTGAACATATGATATTTCTGCCGATGTGAAACATTAGTGGATTTATAGACTCCCAGTTACCATTCCTGTGCTCAGGGAAAGCCTTACATTCTTCCACCGTCACAGGCCTCACAATTCATCTCCCACTTTCCATCTTTTTCCACCTCCATTTTTTTCAATCATCTCCCTTTCTCCCATTAGCAGTATATCTCACAGTTTTACACTGTTTTACTGGTGTATTTGCAGTGAACTGACTGTCTGCTGGATTTACAGGACTCTGAGGTTGCAGATGTCCAAACGCCGGCTTCTGGTCTCCTACCAGCCATGAAGCTTGTTGAGTGCTGACTACATTATAGCTTTTGAATACCTTGAAATCACATCACTGCATAAAACTCAGCCAGCCTAAACAACTCTCACATTCCAAGTATAAGAGTGCAGTGTGACTATAATCCACAGTTGCTTTTGTTATTTCTATCTCACCGCTTATATCACAGGACACAGATTTTTAATAAGATAGGTGTGTGGCCATGATCAACAGTTGATGACCAGCCAGATGAGGACGATATCTACACTGATATACACTTAAAAACAGAATATCTTAATACATTAGACAATGAGATATGAGTAAAATGTTAATATTTATGTCTGATCACATTTCTTTCAAATTTCAATTAAAAAATATTGTCAGAGCATTGTTATTGTAAAAAATGTTTTTAATCAAAACTCTATATAAAATGTTACATATAGGTCGACACAGTGGCTCAGTGGTTAGCACTGTCGCCTCACAGCAAGAGGGCCGCTGGTTTGAGTCCTAGCTGGGTCAGTTGGAATTTCTGTGTGGGGTTTGCATGTTTCTCCCCATGTTCGCATGGGTTTCCTCCGGGTGCTCCAGTTTCCCCCACAGTTCAAAGACATGCACTATAGGCTAAATTGGCCATAGTGTATGTGTGTGTATGGATGTTTCCCAGTACTGGGTTGTAGCTGGAAGGGCATCTGCTGTGTAAATCATATGCTGAATAAGTTGGTGGTTCATTCCGCTGTGGCGACCCCAGATGAATAAAGGGACCAAGCTGAAGGAAAATGAATGAATAAAATGTTACATGTAAAGTATGATGTTTTATAATAATTTCATACATTTATTATAAAACATTTAATAAAATGTCAATTATTAAATAATTTTTATTTTAAAATCAGAAGTCTACACCGCTATTTTTCAGAATCAAACCAAAATTATGTTTTACTCAAATACTATATATTTTTAACCCTTATGTACTGTTGGGGATGTTTTCATCCATGCTTTTGTGTCTTAATTTGGCCATAACTTTTTCTGCTTCAGCTAGCAGAATGATTTTTGGTGACAAATCTAATTTTGACACATATTTTGAGAAAATGCTTTGAATTAAAAAAAAAACCTCAACGATACACGCTGAGCAAGTTTACTACCCTTTTGATTTGTTCGAGATGAAAACATCCACTAAATTAAACTGCTGTAAAAATGCATCTGATTATTTTTTTTTTTTTTCAAATTTTTGCATAAATCTCTTAATCAACCTCAGTCCTGATTAAAACTATTTTATTGCCAAATTCATAAATGATGTCACTGATTTGGCGGGAAAAAAAACACACACACAAAATGACGTATTTTTAATATAAAAAGTAATTGTGGACTGGAATTTTCATCTTTTTCTTCCTAACTTACAGTTAGTTGGTGGCTGTTTTTCCCCATTGACTTCCATTATAACCACATTGTTTTTGACACCATAACACCATATAATCTTGCATTTTTGATTGTTGGTGGTTTCCCTGTTGAGGTAAAATTTGTCATTTTTACTGTTGATCATCAGTTGGCACCATTAACCCTTTAGACAGACCTATGCAAAAAAGCTTAGTTTCTGGATTTTATATAGAGTATAACAGCAAATTAAAGTGTGTGTATATGTGACTGACTGTGTGAAAGTGACCTTTGCACACTTACCCTGATGTGTCTGAGAAAATCAAAATATGCATCTCAGCTCTCAGAACTACATGGAGTAAATTAAAACAAAGACTGTGTATTTATGCACCATTAAATGTGGTTATATTGGAAGTCAATTGGGCAAAAACAGCCACCAGCAGTAAATTAGAGAGAAAAAATGAAAATCTTACAATGCAACAAAGCCAATGTTGTTACTAATCTTTCACATGTCCAAGACTGTGATAAAAGAAAAAAATCTAGTCCACAGTTACTTCTTATATTGAAAACATGTCATTTTGCCTGTTTTTTTTCCGCCAAATCAGTGACATCAATTGTTAACTTTGCACTTCATTCGTTTTCTTTTCAGCTTAGTCCCTTTATTAATTTGGGGTCACCACAGCGGAATGAATCGTCAACATCCAGCTAATGTTTTATGCAGTGCATGCCCTTCCAGCCGCAACCCATCACTGGGAAAGAACTTGGCCATTAAAGAGTAAAAATCCTGTAATTTTGGAAGCAATTTAGTAGTTTGATCAGGACTGAGGATGATTAAACTTGAATTCGTATGTTTGTCAATTTGTCAAGTTGCGCGAACCGTTCGGTTGAACCGATTCACTAGAATGAATCATACTTTCAGATGCTACATGTTTATGACCGTTTAGAACGAATCGATGCACTGGAAAGAATCGCGTTTCGCTAGGCTAACGTTACACGAGTAAAAAGGCAGACAGTCAAACACTTAAGGTAAGTGTATTTGCTCCCTCATACAATAAAACAGTGGCGTGTCACGATTTAGCGCTATATGGAAACGTCTTGCTACTCATTGGATAAAGCAGAAAAATTTGTCACTTTATTGAAATACGTCACTGTATTTTGCTTACTTACAAACTAATGACGTGTTGTCTCTCATAGCGCCCAAAATCAGTGTTAACCTGGGTAAATATACTGTGACAATGAAACCCAAACACGCAGCATTTGCGATTACCGATGTCCTCAAACTACCACATCTCGTTTACAACTTGTGGAGCAGATAAAGGCCACAAACGAATATGCTGTGTTATTATTTGTGTATGTTAGCAAGCAAAATAAACAACATTTTTGTGGTTCTATTTATAAAACTATGAGGCATTAAACAAAAGCTTTTAAAAGCAGTAGCAGATGGTAAAATAGCAAAAAGGTGAAATAAACGTCTTGGTATTTGTTCGCTTCTTTTCCTCTTCCATCTCTCTGTCTTATAAACACTCGGCCACACAAACATACACTGTTTCTCAGACCGGCTCAATAGATTGAGGTTTTTGGCCTCTCCACAGGTTGAACCAAAAATAAGAGGCTGTTTAACAGCACTGGCAGGAGCTTACATAAACAGGCAGGGGATTAGAGTTTCATGAGTTTCTGTCTCTCTGTCTGGTATCAGCACTTGAAGAGAGTCAGGAGAACCAGATGAAACATTTGGAAGGAATGAGCAACTAGCTAACGTCATATCATGCATTATGGATGAATATGCTTTCCATCCTCATGGAAAAGGCCTGTGTTATACCATTGTGTTATTGTTTATTCGTACATGTTTTGTAGTAAATTAAAATAATGTGCTTTGCATGTTTTATTACCTTCAGGGCAAAATAATAAAAAATATAGCTAGATAAACGCTTTATCACATTTACAAATGTGCAAGAATTAACATGGCTTATTTTAGTTTTGCACAAGTTTAGACTGGATTTAAGACCCTTTAATTGTTCCACATTATGCTTCACGTAAAAAATAAAATAATGCACACAATTTGTCAAGCTCTCTTGATACAGTAACAGCAGCTGGAGGGTGTTTATTTGGAGCCTAGTTGCATTAAAAACATCTGATCACTTTGAAGCACAAAGACGATGCCTAAAAACACCACTCAGTTTTTTGTATAAGTGAAATTCTTATTCTGCGTATTTGTGGAAAACATGCCTGTGTGAGGAATCTCATTGGCATAAAGCACGTTGTACATTGGGCAGGATGCAGTCATGATCCTCTATGTGTCATACTCTTACCTCTGTCTCTCTTATGATTGTCTTTCAGCTCGGTCTACCCTTTGGCAGTTTTCTGGATGCCCTGCTTTGATCTCAACCATAAGTGCTGTGACAACAACCTTGAGATGTAAAGAAAAAAAGCCAGTTGATGTTTTTATGACAGACTCATGATAGGTGCGTGCTGTATTTTGTCTTACTGTTGATGCTTTTCACGGCTTTGTGATGCATGTGCATAATTTATCATAATTATCATGTCCAACTTTTTTTATCCAGTTAAGACATTTCTGTGATAAAACAGCAACTGTTTTCTTTCCTATCCCTTCATTCTCTGAAGGAAAATGAAAATATTTTTTAGCTCTTATCAACTGTGGAGTTGAGCCCCATGGGACGCATTTGATCAAATAATTGGCAATTAATTAGTTTTCACAGGCTGAGGAGATGAAAAGTTCATGGTGGAGAAAAGAAAAGAGGAATTACATTTGTTAAAATGATTTAGGAGACATGTTACCATTTTTATTAATAAAACAATATTAAAATACATGCATCTTTTATGTAATTAAATATTTGATAATTTGATATTTTCAGCTATGGTTCCGGATCCGATATACTAATTTTAATATTTGGTGCCATATGCAGTGCTTAGCACATATAAGTACACCCCTCACAAATCTATCTTTTAAATATCAATATTATTACATTATATGTGCATATACATTAGATTAGTCGGTACTGAAGCTAAATCTGGAACTTATCTAACAAAATAACTTACGACAACGATCCAAAAACTAGTACACCCAGATTTATAGAAAAATATTAAATACAAATTTATAAAAGAGGAAAAGTCAAGAGAAGTAAAAAAAAATAAAACCTTTATTTAAAAGTTTGTAGTTTGCTATTTTTTTTGCAATATTTTGCTTGAATATATTTGTTTTATCTTTCAATTTCTAAATGTTTGGTGGCTAAAATATCATTTTAATAAATATATCTGTTAATCTGTTTTGTTTAAATGCACCAAAATACATTGCCTATATTCACTGAGAAATTGATAAAAATATTCTGTAGGTCTTTAATTTGTTTATTTGTTTCACAAGTTCATTTGTTGCTGATAGCTCCTTTACAACAAATGTAATCATAGGAAACTTACAATGTCAGTTCAAGTGAAAAATCAAAGCGCTGTTCCAGTTGGCGTTGGAACAATAAGCACATGCAGGTGTTGCCATATGGCTGTACGTTTCTCATATGTTTACTGACAACAAGTTTGTAGGCTTTCATTTGTGGTCTTGTCTGTTTGTATGTTGAGAAGGCCTGCCTAAACATCTGAAAGTCTGTGTGCTTAATCATGTACACAAAACAACAGTAAACTCTCAGGCTCACTTACACTCTCTCTCTCTCTCTCTCTCTCTCTCTCTCTCTCTCTCTCTCTCTCTCTTTCTCTCTCTTTCATAAGCACTCCTTTGCTTTCAGTCTGTTGTTGCTACCAGCACTAACACATTTCTCGCACACACAAGCTTTTTGGCAATCTCTTTCATTCAATCCACTGCACCCTACTGCACAAACACAGCTATCCCACCCAGAGGACTCTCACTCTTTTTTTTTATGGTGTTTGTGTGCTTGTGTGTGGCAGAAGCTCACACATGGGCAGCTGTGTGTGTGTGTGTGTGTGTGTGTGTGTGTGTGTGTGTGTGTGTGTGTGTGTGTGTGTGTGTGTGTGTGTGTGTGTGTGTGTGTGTGTGTGTGTGTGTGTGTGTGTGTGTGTGTGTGGGAGGGCTTTGATCAAAGCCGGGGGGAACAGCCAAGTGGAGGTGGCTGCAGAATGAGGGCTGTGATCATTGAGGAAGGGGTGGGATTCGGGGGGCCTCACTATACTGAGACACACTAGCTCTGCAAAGAACAAACACCTGCTTATCTCCTCACCACCACCTCCATCTGCAAACCACTGTCTGTACTACCTGTCTATGGACTCACTGAGACATCCAGGAATAGGGGCGATGGTAAAAATGACAGCTACAGCACTTTCCACTAATATTGACTTTTGGTAATTATGAGGAAAGAGCGCTGAGAAAAAATTCTTTATGGTTTAACCGTTTTACTTTTTATCTTTCGCTCAAAGTATTTTAAAAAGAGGTTTTTTTGTTTGTTTGTTTGTTTTTAGACTTTTTGGGATTATTTGTGGTGGTGTGATGATGGATTGTAATTTTGGAGATTTTCTGACCCCAGGACCTGATACTGCAGTTCTTCAGCTGTAATTTTTGACCACTCAAACCAGTGCATTATGACAAGACAGACACACGTCCTCTTCCAGGCTGAATGATAACATTTACAATTGACTGGATTTTTTAAAATTATTTCCCTGATGATGGACATGGGTATTCTCATTGTTTTTGCATTTCTTTCTAATAAGCACTTTCAACACAGCTCAACAACATTATAGAATAGAATAGAATGCCTTTTATTGTCACTCTACATGTATACAATATGCATTATATACATGTGCGATAAGATTAAGTTCATCTCACTACTCAGTGCAACCATGTAAATATATCCTTTCAATTTTCTTACAAATAACAGTCCATGGATTTTGGTTTTACCCATTGTGATGAATGACAGAGTGAGTTTGTTGAAATATAGGTCAGAAATATTTTACTCATATGAATTCATGGGGTGTCCATTCATTGAGGTGCCTAAATATATATATATAATGTGGATTATTATCATCTGTAATTTATTCAGAGTAAATTTGTAAATTTAGCAAGGGCGAACTGGCCAAAGCCTATTTGCAGAGCTCCTTATTTAATAATATCAATGTGCAAATTATGGAGGAACTTGGAGTGTGAACTCCCTAATTAAGGCCTGAACCCATGTTAAGAAGGTCAAAACGAGCAAAACGAGGATGAGGGGGTCTTGGAGCTTAATTATGGATTACTTTATATAGACAAGCATATATATTTCAAAGGCCTCTTCAAAGCGTCAGCATAAAAAAGTTAAAGTAATTTATGGGCAGATTTGATGCTAGAGAATAGAAACTGTTCATTTTAATAGTTGTAGAGACATGTTAACATTTTTAATTATTAACAAACAAATTTTTTAAAATTGATCACGTGAAAGTCATTGAATTATTCGCACATGCTGAATTAAGAGGGGGAATAGGATACAGAATTGTGAATAATTAAATCTTATTTAATCATTGACACGGAGCAGTGGCTTGCTTATTGGATACAATACTGTGCTAAGCTGTGGAAAGTCTTTTCAAACGAGACACAGTAGCTATCGACGCGCGTGTGTGCGCGAGGCGATTAAATGTATACATTTATAGGCTACACGCTGATGTAGGTTTTTGTTTGAGCTCGGAACAGCAGTCCTTATTCTCCCGCTACAGTGAACGAGGAACAAACTCCTAACAATGGAGTTTAACCCAACCCAGACGGTGTTATTACAGACATTTTAAAACGTCTGAAAGAGTGGGATTTTAATATTTGTTTGGCTAACACACAAACGTATTGGAACAGAATCGGGACTGCTTAAAAGGTATATATTTTTGGTTTTCGGGATTTCCTTCAGTTTCTGACACGCGTGAAACGTTATGCCTAACTCAAAACATACCCAGAACAGCTTTCTTCAAAGAGTATGTTTTTTCTGTGTGTGTCCAAACCTGATTTATTTTCAATAAAGCAGCTGCGAGTTGTCCGTTTGGACAGAAATATAATAGTTCTGCAGCTTCTATTAATATTTCACAGAGGTTCTGGGAAGCAAAAATAATTATGAACAAAATAAATGAATAAATAAAGCCTTTAAAACTCAAGAAAGCCCAATAGTGAAAGCTCCACAGTTCTTTGCCAAGCACAACTTACAAACACGCTCCTGAAAAGCCACGGTTTATTAGGTAATGCATAAAGACAGCAAATTCAATTCGACAAAGATAAATTAATAACAGAACGCTTGCAGTATATGCAGATTTTTAAAACCCAGCTATATTTAGGGATTGTTTACTCCTAACTGCTAAATGGTAGTAGTTAAATAGTAACAATAAGATGTATAGACCATGATTAAAAAATTGCAGTTTTTTTATTATTATTATTATTATTATTATTATTATTATCATTATTATTATTAATAATAATAATAGTTGTTGTTGTTAATATTATTTTTATTATTGTTAATCATTTTTATTAACTTAGTGATACACTGCACATATTTTGCTCTTCTTTAGCCTAAATCAGCGGCTAGATATTATTGCTTTTATGTTGAGTAGGCTTTAATTATAGGTTTTACCACATTTTATTTTTTAATCATTTTATTGTTTTATAATATACATGAAATGCGCTAGAAATTAATTTAATAAACATTGAAGAAATCAAATGCAAGAACAGAGCATTGTGGCTCTGAGGAAGAAAAGCCACAGATGAACATATGTTTTAACTTTGGTTCCAAGCCGACTAACACATCGAATCGAGCTGGAGATGCCGCCGACGTTTCATGCTCCCTGAATGATGTCATGTAATGGAATCACTGGAGAAAATGACATTTCAGTGTGAGGAAGGAAACGCACAATTAAAATCAGAATTACACAAATCCGAATTTTGGCTGCTGCACAGGCCTGCAGTACAGTGTCTTATTTCACAAGCAGCTGATTTTTGTGTGTGGTGCGGGTTCTGTCGTGTTATTTAGCCAGTGGGCCGGTGCAGCAATCAGCCTTTGAACGGATTCAGATCCACAATTTATTTTACAAGTCTGACGCTTCATTGTTGTAATGTTGTGATCGCCACATAATTGCTATTCCTTGAAGAAAAAAGTAACTTAATGAGGTTGAAGTAGGATTTCAAACGATCAGGGAATTACTTATAGGCAGAATGCATTTATTAGTCGAATGCATTTTATTATATAAATCATGGGTGTTTATTTACTTCAAATGCTATTTATTGTGAGCAATGTACACTCGATTGCTTTGTTTTTCATACTGGAGCCTTTATTTACCAGTCTATTTGTCTTTTAGACAGAATCGAATAGGCTATAGTGCCCTTTTTTACCTGGAAAAAGGGAACAGGGAAAACGCGAGAATTAAATCAATGTGTGTTTCCAAACAAAACGAATAGAATCAAAGACTTGTTTGGTTTTTCTGTGGTTCTCTCCGCGGGCGATCCCTCTCTTCTTCAGATGACCCCTCATTGGAGTCTTGGATTGTGCGACACAAAGGCGAGCAGATGGGCTCTAGTCTCCTCTTTTCTCTTTTTCTTTCTGCACTAACAGCCTTGCACGCAAAACTAACACACGTCTTTCTTGCCGTTTCTTGAGGACGTGCTCTTGCCACCATTACCGTCTCAAACAGACAGGTCAATTAGATTGAACAATAAAGTGATTTCTTTCATCTATCTATCTATCTATCTATCTATCTATCTTTCTATCTATCTATCTATCTATCTATCTATCTATCTATCTATCTATCTATCTATCTATCTATCTATCTATCTCTCTGTCTGTCTGTCTGTCTGTCTGTCTGTCTGTCTGTCTGAATTATTTGTTCAAAATTAAGTTGAACTGAGTTAAGTTGAGTCCATTAGGCCTATGTCAAAAAATGAATATAGTGAAATAAATGTTTCAGCTGGAAAATTGAGTTTTCTCTCCACCACAACAGAAGGGCAGCCAGGCCTGAGAATCAGACGTGCTCGTTGCCCTTCCAGCCCACCTCGAAAAGTGGTTTAGATCTCAGAAGTGTATTTGTCTTGAATAGAACGGGGTCTCAACAAAGCGGCCGAGCTCTGAGCTCCTCATCGGTGTTTGGAAACCAGTGGTTCGTGTGATGAGACCGAGGGGAGAGCCGGGTCTGGAGGCTCTCTCTCGCTGCATTAGGCTGTAATAGGTTTGGGATGACCTAAACGATTTGTTGACTGGGACAATAAATCTGTTGTGTGTTTCTTGGCATGCTGAGGGGAGGATTACAAGTTGTCGTACAAAGGAATGCAAATTGCTGGCCAAACTGTTGGAGAGGGCTTGGAGGAGGCGAGCAATTCGCACCATTTGTGCGGATCCCTTCTTCTTTTTCTTCCCTTTATTTTATGTTTTTCTATTAGGCCTAATAACTGTGAAGGGGTTGAAAGTAGCCACTGTATTCATCCCAAATCAATGGATCACCCACAGCAAACCCTGTAGACCCCGACATTTGCATTCCATTGAAATATCGACGCTGAGAGGTGACCGGGAGGACAATGTCCTTCATGGTGTTAGGACATTTCTATAGGGAATCGCGTAAAAAGTCTTGAATCACTCGTTTTTTTTCACCCTCTTCGATCTCTGAGCCTCATTTCACACAAGTCTTCGCGTTTAATTTAAGTCGTTATTGCATTATTACAAAATATTGACTTAAACTTTATTCACCTGCAATTTGCACAGCAGTATCATTTGATTTCACTAGTTGCTAAAAAGCAGTCGATCGAATTTAAAATAATCAAGGGACGCTTTTAAGGTATATTTAATTAATTTCGAGGATTTTTATTTATTTTTTAATTAATTTATTTATTATTATTAATATTATTATTTTTTTTTACAAATGAACTATTTAAATCAAGCCATCTTTTTTAACGTTAAGGACGTGCTTCTAAAAATACACAATTTATATTATAAAAAAATATTATTATTGTTTTTTTCATATTCTCTATAATTTGTAGCCTATAGTGCGAGCTTAATGTAATCCCAGCTTTGTGGTGGACTCTGAAAAACAGCTTTATTCAGCACCAAACTGGCTCAAAAAAGTAATATCGATATTTCAGCCGAGTGTTGCTAGAGCTTGCAGATCACTCACTTTTGTGTATTATAAACACAAGTGAATGTCTCTCTGTAAATAATATATCAGGTTTAAATTGTGGGATGTCTAATTTGTAATTTCAATTTAAGACACTATAAAGCATTTCATCTATCTTGGTTGTTCTCTAATCGCGGTGGATAAATGGTCTTGCAGATGATTTTAGTTTCGCTGTTGAAGAATGAGTGGTACAAAGCTGTGTTCAACAGCGCCTCCGAGTGACCGCAGAATAGGCTACAATGCAAGGCCCGAATAGTTCCCAGGACACGCCTCTAATGCCTGTTAAGTTTATCTGTTCTGAAGCGAAAAAATACATGACCTATCACTATACGCCACATATTCCCTCATAGGCCTACTGTTAGTCAAATATAAAGATAGGCTACAGATTAGCTACAGTTTGTTGTAACACCAAGGATTATGTTCTATTTTAGGGATTAAGATAAGTGTTGATGATTTTATTCTATCCTGTTTTTGATCTGGTATGCCAAGAGCCAATAATCTTGTCCTAAATGTTTAAAGCTAATATTTAAATAAATAAATTAGTTTTACTGTTGTGTTTGTAAATGTTGAAATTGAACATTTATAAGCAGATAAACTATATTAATAAATAATGTTCTATCTATCTGTCTGTCTGTCTGTCTGTCTGTCTGTCTGTCTGTCTATCTATCTATCTATCTATCTATCTATCTATCTATCTATCTATCTATCTATCTATCTATCTATCTATCTATCTATCTATCTATCTATCTATCTATCTATCTATCTATCTATCTATCTATCTATCTATCTATTCGTGTGTGTGCGTGCCTAGAGGGGTTGCTGAAAATTCAGCTGACACCGTCACATTGTCATATCGCTAAACCTTCATGAATTCCCTCTCCTCTACCTCCTACTGCTTGATCAATGGGGAGGGATCCGTCGCTTTAATTAAAACACAACAACCTTCTAGTTTTAAAGTCTGCCCTCAGAGTGAGTTCCCAGGAGACAAGGCTCCTCCCAGGTAACAGGTTTAACGGCGATGTGCTAAATGCACCTGTCATGTGAGAGTTACAATAACATTTTACAATCTCCATCTTCTAGGGACACGCCATAATTGCGATCCTCATAACTTTTTAACAGACTTTTTGTTTGTACGACGTTGCATAACAGCGAAGACGATTATTTTACAAAGACAGCCACGAGAAAGCGCGTGTGAGCGCGAGACATGGCAACTACCCGTATCTTCATTTAGGCTACCTCAAAAAAAAAGGCACAAAGACACTAAGATTATTATGGCAAGACGTTTTAATATGTAAGTTCATCTAAATAAACTAACGCGGAATATAAAAAAGTGAACAGTGGAAAAAAGGGATTTCAAAGCCTCGATTGATGAGAGTCAAACTGAAACGCTTGAAGTCCGTGAACATGAATCACCTCATCCTGAAGACCCCAGCATCTCTTTATGCAATCTGAGGCTCTCCCCTCAATTAACATCATTGTCTTTGATCAGCACTCATCGTTATATTTAAACCCATTGGCACTCGGTTACCCATATGTGACACACCGCGTGAGTGGCCGTGCGACCACGATTGGTTTGATAAATACAATTATGACATTGCACAAAGACCTGAATATCCATTTCTAAGGAGTGGCGGGAGTGTTTTTCCCGCCACATACAGTACGTCGCCCTGGTAACGGCGCCTCTAGAATGCAGATCAGGCGCTCTTCTGCTCTTGTGTTCTTCTCAGCAATCGAGTTTGATAGCTGTCACTTTTGTTCAGAGGAAAAGGGGGCAGGTGGAAATTACAATGTGCTCCGAAACCATCGCCCAGATCTTTTTCCCTCTCTCCAGTTCTGAATTGATCAATTTGCCTCCTTTTTTTCTTTTTTTGCCCTTCCACTTACAAGCGCCATAGTCCTATAAAACCGCTCACTTAGGCGCGCGCGGCGGCAGCGGGAGAGAGGTCAGTGTTATCCAAACAGTGCCATCGGGCCATTTGCTATAGCACCCTCCAGCCAGCAAGCCGGAGGAATCAGAGCCCGTCACTTCAATCAAGCTTACAAGCACAAGCTGTGCACAATGAATTTATAATGCCAAGAGCAGAGGAGCAAAATCACACCAGAAGAGCAAGGGAGAGGGAAACGGAGAGAGAGATGGAGAGTGTGGGAGGTGAAAAACATTACACAGAGAGAAAAAGAGAGAGAGGGAGAGAGAGAGAGTATTATGCTATCGGTGTCAATGGCTTCTATTTTGCTTGTGGGGTTGCTTGTTTACAGATTGAAATAAACAAGTGATTGTTGAAGGTGAGGTAATAGACTGAGCAAAGCGAGCAGTAAATAGGGACCTGTTGTCATTGTGTGTGTACATTTATGTGTGCCAACAGTATTAATTTGCTGTGGGTGTCTGGTTATAAAGGTTTTTTCTTTTTTTCAAAACGTGGCTGTGTGTTCTCAACACTTTATGCATGAAACCATAATGTGAGCGAGTGTGTGTATGTGTCAGGGTTGTTTGCTCATTTTACTCCCGGCTGCTGGCCTTTGACCACATTAAGTTCTTAGTTATTACGGCTGCTCTTATCATGTCCTATCAAAGCGAGAGAGAGAGACATGTACATGTTTATTTAAAGAAACGGAAGGAGAACAAAATAAAAATGTGAATATTATAATGTGAAAACAACAGAAAATGTAAGGACAGAGGAGGAATAAATAAAGAAACCAATCAATCTGAGTGCAGTTCCTTATTTGTCCTCTAGTTTAAAACAAAATAGAAGCTAGTCAGCCTTTGGCAAACAGGATGTTTTTATGAGACAGCAGTGCAATTACCTGTTACCTTGACTGTCTCGTGTTTAAGAGCTTGTCGGCCTTGGGGTTACCTAGATACACCTGGGAGGTAATAAAGATCTTAAGTTAATGGAGCCAGTGAGTTCAAATTAAACCCATTCCAACTTAGTCTTCGGCCTCTCCATTGGCGTCCTATTACCTTGTTTGTCTCCAGGGTCTCAGTTAAAGACAAATGTGCTCAGCATAATTGAGTACACCTCAAATTAGTATTTTTATCCGTTTCTCAGTGAATATAGGCAATGTATTTTTTCAAATTTAAACAAATTTATTTATTAATTATTTGCAAATTTATTTATTATTTAAAGATTTATTAAACATATATATTTATTAAAATGATATATGTCACTAAACATATTTAGAAATTAAAGGGTAATACAATTTAATTCAAATAAAATATTGCAACAAAAAAACAACAACCTACAAATAAAAAAAAATAATTTTTTTAACTTCTCTTGATTTTTCCTCTTTTTAAAATTTGCATTTAATATTTTTCTACAACAAATAAATTTGGTTGTACTAGTTTTTGGACCGTTATCGTAAGTTATTTTGCTAGATAAGCTCCAGATTTGGCTTCAGTACTGACTAATGTACATGCACAACTATAATATTGTAGAGCTTCCTATTCTAATATGAATTTAAAAGATAGATTTGTGAGGGGTGTACTTATATTTGCTGAGCACTGTAGCCTTGCAAATGCTGTGTCCATTCTATGGGCCGCACCCTGCGACACTTTCTGTGATATTTCAAACAGGTGTTTGGAGAGTGACTGAAGGGAAAATATTTGATCGCTTATCTCTGCATGCTTCTTGTCACCTAAACTTAGAATTTGCATACATCTGTGCCTGCGTGTGTGTGTTCGTGCATGCACAATACGTGTGTTTACTGAGTGAGCTCTTAGCATTAGTTAACAGACAATAGCTCCACAAACACACATACACCCCCCTATTAGCGCTGTTTGATCAAATTTAATCCAGGCCCATTTGACCTCCACCTTCCCTATGACCTCTAGCAAACTCCCCAGAGAGATGAAGGCTAAGGTGTGTGTTTGTATGCCTTGATGTCTGACTAAAGAGTAAACGTTGATGGTCAAACACACATACCCTTTTTCTTTCACTCTCTGTCTGCTCACTTCCAGATCTCCTTCCTCCTCCCTATCCGGTTTTCTAACACCCATCTTAGAAAACAAAAGGAAAATAATTGTTTCATTGCTCAAGTTCCAAGTGTGAATTTACGAGCTTGTTGGATAAGATCGCAGTGATAGAAATAATTACAGCTTGATGATACACTGCTCGTTTAAATTTTTTTGCTTAAAGTATGAAATAATTACAGAAATCGCATTCAAGCTCAAGTTTACCTCAAAAACAATAATATGTGAGAACAATACATTCTTATCGGTAAACCTTTTTATTTCGGAGCCCTTTAGGGTCAAATGGTGCTTCCATTTGCTTTGTAGTCGAAACTGTGTTTATTAGAATTAGAATTCATTACGAGGAAAGTATCTTTATCTAATCATATTTGTTTCTTCCATTTCCCCTCTCGCTACCTCAGTTGACAAGCTTTCATGTGCATGTAATTATAAGACATCATTATGTGGTGATTGTCATCGCTGGAGCATCAAAGACAGGGATCCCCGCGTGCGTCAGTGAAGCTAATACTCTCTCTCTCTCTCTCTCTCTCTCTCTCTCTCTCTCTCTCTCTCTCTCTCTCTCTCTCTCTCTCTCTCTCTCTCTCTCGACGTTCTCATTTATTTATTTATTTATTTATTTATTTTGAATAAATTTGTTGGCGTCTGTTTTTGAGTGCACTCTCTCAAGCTTCAGTCGGTTTCAAAGAGAGCGCGTGAAGTGCCCATTGTTCAGGAATAATGAATCGGTGAAACGTCGAGAAAACCTGTGAACCACGATACTCAGTCCTTTCTTACACTGAGCTCTTTCTTTTTTCCTATTGAAACACTTTCTCCCTGGGTGGCAAAATATTTATTTCATTGCACCGCGCAATTATTATGAGTTATAACGACATCGAGCAGAGAATTTGATCCTTCAAATTAGATTTTTTGTTATTTAGATTTTGATATTGCCACAGTCAATTAAAAACCTGCAGTTTGGTTAAAACAATCATTATAAATTGTGCATTTTAAATTATGGTCGCTAATTCTCCGTGGTTATCATATTTATTAAGTTTTCAATATCGTCGCCAATTAATGTTTAACTTTGAGCATGTTAAATGTTAAAACCAAAACGAAAATAATTAAACCGGAAAAAATCGTACTGTATAAACATGCTAACAATTCTATATAAAATAAACAAATAAAATTAGTTATACAAAAAAATTAAATTCCAGTAGAATTTGATGTCGCTGACAAATTAATTTAAATTATAGACGAAAATACTATCAAATTTAGGTAATAGAACCCGCCAAATATAAACGACTCTACATTATATTTTATATTATTTTATATGGATGTTCAATTTTCACACATACAGTGCTCAGCATAATTGAGTACACCCCATTTTGAAAATGAATATTTTTATCAGTTTATCAGTAAATATATGTATTTTGGTGCATTTAAACAAAACACATTTATTAAAATAAATAATAATTTAGTCGCCAAACATATTTAGAAATTGAAAGATAATACAATTAAATTCCAAATTTTTCATTTTTTTGCTTCTCTTAATTTTTCCTTTTTTAAAATGTATATTTAATATTTATTAATAGCATAAAAATTTAGGTGTACTAGTTTTTGGACCGTTATTGTAAGTTATTTTGTTAAATAAGCTCCAGATTTGGCTTCAGTATACTGACTAATCTATTGTATATGCTCAAATATAATATTGTATAGCTTCCTAAATAAAATATTAATTTAAAAGAGAGATTTGTGAAGGATATATATATATATATATATATTATATATATATATATATATATATATATATATATATATATATATATATATATATATATGCTGAGCATTGTACATACTTATTTAATTTTTTTTATTATCATAAGGTATTATTCCAAAGTTTTTTGTATGCTTTGAACCTCTTGTAAAAGATATTGCATTGAGACAGTGAATGGTGGTTTGTTCTTGCATGATTCCTGTTTTACTGTCTGACACCCACACAAAGGCAAACCAAGCTCAACAGAATCACTTTAGCATATAGTCACATTAGGTCTACAAAATAATATATTGTGTAGTAAAACAATATTATCAACATTCTATAAAATAAATGAAGCCATATTTTGTTCAAGGTGAATATTGATGCAATAATGTGTTTTTCCAGACGTTCCTTTTAAAGGCACTGAAATAAAAGCACTTATTTCAAATAATGAATTGCATTAAAGGAAAACTCTTAAGAAGTCCTTTCAATGACAGTCCCCATATAAGGAACAAAGCCCCCCTTGCATTTTAGAAACATGTCCTTGAAATCTTTTATTGATTACGTGGAAAATAATATTTAGTCTGAATCTGTTACATTTGAAAGACCTTGAGTTGATATCCATTGTGTGCAAAAGCTTTTTCTCTAGTTCTGCTCAATTAGAGCTGCTCTAGATATATTTCCAGAGAGCATTTAAGGACCCCAACATATCCATTTTATGAATAAAAACAATCTATAAATGTAGTAGCAATTGTTATTTGGAACTACATTCAGCGTCTTTTCAGTTTGAAGCCTAGACGAGATGCTGAAACCACTCCATCTTGGTCTGGCCCTGATGGGCCTTAACCTTGGACCATATAACCGTGCAAATGGGGGCTTTAAAGCTGAGGGGGTCCTGAAGGTGTGTGGGCCAAGTCATGCCTTCCACATTATATGCTTTAACATGGATGGCAAATCCAGCACGGTTAAACAAACTTAACCTTCATTTGTGAAGCGGTACAACTCAAAGGGCAGAAAACGACTTGTGAAAGTAATTACCGTAAGGGAAAAGCAACAGGGGGAGTGGAGAGAGAGCGAGACAGAGTAGAGGTAAAGAACAGAAATCATTTAAGATGAAGAGGCATTTTTAATGAGTTTGCTCAGACATTGATTTTCCCCAGTAATCTTTTATTAATATGCAGTGGGTGTCCTGTCCTCGAGCCCAGGGAGGGGTCACAGCCTGTCAGGACCCCTACTCCCTCAAATAACACCCCAAAGCCCAGGGAAAATGGTATTTTAGCAAAGGCAAACATTGTCCTGTCTTGGCTTAAGGGGCGAAATAGCTGTTTATTTTAAAACTTGTTCCTTTCTGTCTGGATAAGTGAGGTGCAGGAAAAGCGACAAGAGGTGAATAGATAAAAGAAATGCATAAATCCATCTCTAGCTTTACATATTAATTTAATTTACTTGCATGAAGTTGTACATGTTTAAACTTTTTCACCTGATTGCAGTATCACCTTTGATAAAACAAAGAGAAACATATTTACAATTGTGCAGAATAAAAAATGGTATTAGTAATAACTGTGTGAAAAATAATTATAATTTGGTTGGAAACAATTTAATTATTTACTTTTTTATATTGATTCTAACCAACTATAATACATTTAACATCACGCAATGACTTTTGTGTCAGAGCTTTTTAAAAAATGTTTAAATGAAAGTTTTTTTCATTTAAAATTTAAATGAACAAATTTTAATTAAAGCAAATATTAAAATAATAGTTTTCTTAGCTCACCTATCAATTTATATTAAAATGTTCCTTAAAACTAATAGAAAATTGTTAAACTAAAATTACATAATTTTTAACCCAAGAATATAAAAAAATGATATACATCTATTAAATAGTTTCTTAAGGGTAAAGATTAGATCACAAGGTCCGTTCAGTTATAAGGGTGTTGACTGCCACCTAGTGGCTCAATGGCAGGATCGTAACCCTTGTGCATTCTTATGTGTGATCATTTTGGCTGTAAAAATCAAACATATTGTTTGGCAAATAGAATTGAATGTTTAATTTTTGAGCACTGCACGCCAAATGAATAAATATTGTATAATTATAACTACGTATGTAGTATGGATGTCAGAGTTTTTGTATGTATATTGGAAATATGTATGTGTGAGAAGTAGTTTTATTTTTTGGTAATGCGTTTAAACATGCGTGCTATATAAACAATTGATTAGGACTCTAATAATCTTTAAACGTTTTTCATCTGTAGCCTTATTTTAAGGAAAATATTATTTTTTTCCTTAGTTAAAGACAGCAATGACAACTTTGTCTGTGATAGCGTGTAAAAAAAAGTTAAAATAGCATTTTATGAGGGCGGTTAGGTGTCTCAGTGGTTAGCACTGGCAGTGCCAGATTCTGTGTGGAGTATGTAACACAATCTCACGGCAATTCGTAACTTTTTGATTTAGTGGCTGATTCGTATCAATTCGTACGATCTAATGCCCCGGTTTCCCCCACAGGCATATTGGGAACTGGACGGGAAAAAAAGACCGTGGTGTGTGTGTATGTGTGTTTGTGAATATGAGAGTGTGTGGGTGTTTCTCTGGCATCCGCGCATAAAACATATATGCCTGAAAATATGGCGGTTCGTTCCGCTGTGGCGACACCTGATGAATTAGGTACTAAGCCGGATAGTACTTTATAATAGAAGGAAGGGAGGGCTTTATAGTGCTTTTGACATGGACATTTGTGTTCACTCTTTTCATGACTGTAAAAGGAGGGTTAATGAATACATCATCGTTTAGCTACTCATGTCAGGACGTTTTTTTTCTGGTGGTGAAGCAAAATAGCTACAAAACGAAAGATAAATAACCACAAAACGCGTCCATGTAGCGGTGTTTAATATTCCATATGATTAATAAGCGATGTGGTATCTTTTGTGCGAAGAATACATGGAATTCAAAGCCCTCACTTGGCTTTTTTCCTTTTGTTAATTGGTCACATGACACGCCAGAACGCCGAACGCAGACCAAAGGGGCCATTTTTGATTTGAGCAACTGTTGCAAACGTAAGTGTAAAGTGTAGGATTTAATATGTACTTGCACTTGAAGAACAGTCTGAGGATATTCTGCCTGATATATGTGTTAATGTTTCTAAATAGAATGAAAATTATATTGCTTTTGAACATGATGTGGGTGAGTCAAGACAAAATTAGCCAGTTATGAAAAACTGTTAATTTATATTTTCTGGTAAAGCATTTCTGAATTGGACAACATATGTAGGCTATGGTAAATGTTGACCGTATTATTTATTTCTAGACTTGGGGAATGTAACTTTTAAAAGTAACATGTTACAATATTCAGTCACTTTGTTAAAAAGTAACTAAATGTGTAACTTGGTTACTTTTTAAGCAAAGTAGGCTATGTGTTAAAAACGTAACGTTTCCCAACACTGTTTATTTCTCTATTTATTAATTCACTGAATTAAATGTGTTTACAATTTAACTTGCAAAGTTATAAATAACCCATCTCTAACTGTATTGAGCGCCACTAGAGGGCAGCATGTATGCGTTTAAGTCTCACCAAACCTGAACACCTCAAGAGAAAGGACGAATCAAAAGTGTTTACTTAACTTTAATACTTGAGAAATGCATGAAAATATACTCTTCATGAAATAATAAATATAAAATTTCTGTATGAACAAATGCACAATTTACAAAATATAAGTACCATCTCTGTGAACTTTTTAAGTTATTCAGTTATCTGCCAGTGACCATATCACATAATAACAGTCTCTATTATATCATACTGATCATTTGATATATTTGTTTTTGCCCATTTCACTCATCAGAAAAAAGAACATTCATATTTTGCTGTCTGCACTGATGGGGCAAAAGGGTACAGTCATCTGGGAATTCACATAAAAGTACAATCTGATTCTCATGAATCAACTCTGGGCAGAGACATTGCATAAGTATAACAAAATGTTCTTGTTTTTCTCTTATTGTTATTCTTAGCAACTACCATTTTACCAGATGTAACGATTAGAAATTACTCACATTCGTATAGTGTTACATACTGTGGCAACTAATTTATTGTAGGCAGACACCCAAAAATTGATCTAAGCAGTACCTAAATGTACTTAACTGCCATTTATTTTTTACCACAGACGAAGTCACTAAGTCACTCAGATAAAATTCTGACCGAGTCGGATTGTGAGCTTCCAAGAGACCCAGTCCCTCTTTAGGAAGCGAAAAGCAGTTGTGAAATGAGACAGGCCAAAAAACAAGTCAGCGCATATGTTGGGTTTTTAGCCATGGAGTCAAGTGCGCTGGGGTTTGTGGGTTCACTGATAGGCTTCAGTCTTTCTCGGAGTCTTTGCTGTTGTTCCTGTCGTATCTGAGGAGGCTCCACCGTCACGTAGCCATTGGTTATCCTTATATTTGTGTGTGGAGTCGTGCTACGGTCAACATGAAAACAGAAATGTATTTTTATTAGTAAAAAGCTTTGAATTTCCTGCTGTGGAAATGTGGTTTCTGGCATGTGTCATGTCCTCACCTGTCTCCTATGCGCACCCACAGGTCACTGAACAGCCGAGGTCGACTGTGCGTATGATGGGTTTTACGAGGATGCTTGTAGCGGCCAAATTCCTCTAGCTGGCTGAGACTGTCAGGCAGCAGCATATGGGAGAGTTCTTCCTGGCTGATCTCCTCCAACTCAGGAGTCTCTGATGTCCATTCTGTCTCTGACTCGAAGCTGTCTTCGGTGGGATTCAATGTAGTCACCTCCAGCTCAGACCAGCTCCTTGGGTGAGAATATGTGGAAGTTATCAAGCCTGTGGCATCATGCAGATATTTTAATGTGAAATTGTCAAAACAATAGTAGTTTATTAATATATATTTTCTTGTATATTTATTCTTACACGTACCATATCAGTCATAAATATAACATATTGGCCAATATGTCATATTTAATTGGCAATAACATTTCCCCACATTTTTAGAAAATCTGTTTTGGACAAAACTGCATCCAGATATAGTGTGTTCACAGTCATACTGGGGTGATATAAAGACAACAGGTCTCTTTTTTAACATTTCCTGATGTTAAAATAGGATTCAAATCCCTCCCATTTTGCAATTCCGCTTTGTGGGCTTTAAATCAGGTTTATTTAGTACATTAACATAACGGATATCCATACAGCAGTGGATAATAATGTGTCTCCTGTCACATTTGCAGCACAAAAAAAGTTAAATGTGCCTGCGCACTGTATGTGTGTGAACTTTGTAACGATATTTGTGTGTGACTCATCGTGACAGAAAGGCTTGACTTAACTCCACGACAAATACATCAAATAATCATTGGGATAGTTCCTGCTGTGGTATTTTTCACAAACATTACGTAAGATCTGTTTCCTTCATGTCTGTCACTGTGCTGATTATCTTGACACAGGGGTAAAAAAGGTGCCCTTTAAACACTTTAAATGACAGGCTGTATCTGAAACACATGTCCTATTAAACTGCATGAACAACAGTATGTGAAGACAGATGGCTGAATTCTCATTGATAACAGAGTACTATACGAATGTGCCAGGATGACCAATTACTTCTGGTAAAATTCGAAAGTGTTCAATGGACATTACAATAAACACTTTACTATCGCTTTATTATATAATGAGGCCATGTGGGAGGTCGATTTGTGAATGCCAGTGAAGTGACACAACAAACACTAGCACAGTAGATCACCTGATAATAACAACACATTTAATGGATTACAAATATGTTTCATTCATACCAAATAACTTTATTTTGTTCACCCAAAGCTGAAAATGCAAACATCTTTTATTCACCCTTTACTTGTTCCAAACCTGATTGAATAGCGTTCTTCTGTTGAACACAAAAGAAGATAATTTGAAGAAAGTTGGACACCTGTAACCACCGATTTCCATCAATTTCAAGTGAAATGTTACAGGTGTTCAGCTTTTATCCAAACATCTTCTTTTAGGTTAACTCATAAAGGTTTGGATGAATTTGAGAGTGAGTAAATTGTTAGTGGGTGACAAGGTTGCTTAATGGTTAGCACTGTCACCTCACAGAAAGAAGGTAACTGCTTCAAGTTCCGGCTGGTTTAGTAGGAATTTATGTGTGGAGTTTGCATGTTCTCCCCATGTTGGTGTGTGTTTTCCCTGGGTGCGCTATAGGTGAATTGAATAAACTAAATTGGCCGTAGTTTATGTGTGTGAATGAGTGTATGGGTTTTCCCCAGTAATGGGTTGCAGCTAGAAGGGCATCCACTGTGTAAAACATATGTTAGATAATTGCCGGTTCATTCCACTGTGGCCACCCCTGATGAATAAAGGGACTAAACCGAAGGAAAATGAATGATTGAATAAATTGTTAGTCGTTTTTATTGTTTGGGTGAACTGTTTCTTCAAGTCTTCTAAAGCATATTTTTACATTTTTTTAACAGCTTTAATTTAGTAATTTTTTGGCAAATCTCAAAATTGGTGTCTGCTTGTTATACTTTACATTATATCACTGAGATATCTAAACTCAGTTTGAACATTTAAAATAATTTATTTTATTATATAGTTTAGTATACTTGTCATTAAGAATTATTTTTAATATGCATCTTAATTTCAGTCATTTATACCTGGCTATATGGATTGAATATACATTTTGCTTTAAAATTATTTTGTTTTAGTTTTGTTTTTAATGTAATATTTTTCATCCATTTATAACATTGAAATATATTTCTGTTTATTGGTATCAGTCAAAATACACACAAAGTTTATTCTAGAACTGGGGAGTGTCAGGAGACACCGTTGAAGTACTGCAGATAACAACCTAGTCATGTATCAAAAAAGCTCTGGCTTAGTGTGTGCATGTGCATGTGTTTTGGAGATACTTCGAACTTCAAAAGGCATCATATCAACCTTTCGGCTTGCTAAGAATTTACAAAGAGCCAGTGAGGTCAAATCTACAATCTCAAAGTCTTGAGCCCCCATACTGATATCCTAGACTTGCATACCAATCTACACTGATATTAAATAATAGGATTAGACAACACTGATTTTAGTTTTATTTATTTCTTAATATAATAAAGTTTTAAAGACATTTCCCTGTACTGGGTTGCTGCTGGAAGGGCATCTGCTGTGTAAAAAATATGTTGGATAAGTTGGCGGTTCATTTCGCTGTGGCGAGCCCTGATGAATAAAGGAAAATGAATGAATGAATGAATGAATGAATTTAAGACACCCAGACATAGATGATTCTATAGTGCACCAGCAGGGCGTAGCATTGCCCAAGATTGTGCCCCTGTATAATTGTCGCCTCCGGCTGGTGAGTGCCCACTGGGGCATTTCATCACAGTAAACATCAGCCAAAGCCATGCACACTGGGTAAATATGACGACATTTGGTAAACCGTGCTTCATTCCTAACTGCCTCATTGTGGTTAAGCCAACCCGCCGTGTTTAGTACGTCCATGAAGTGTTTTGTTTGGTTTGAATCTCGTAATCACCCATATGTGCACCACAAACACACTACAGGCCTCGAGTTTGTGGTTCATGAGCTTTTAGTAAACACATGTCCGGCTGCCATTGCACGTCGTTTTATTTGCCCATCATATCACCTCATTTTTTCACTTTACAGTGGAGAGAAAGTGCAGGAGGGGAGCGAGAAAGCTGGAAGGGTTTGTGTTTCTAAACCACAGTCAGTCCATCATTCAGCCGCTCCATCCAGCTGTCAGCTGGTTACCAAAGCCACTGTCATCATCTCCAGCAATCTGAGAAGCCCCTCACGCTCTCTGTCCCTGCCTATTGCACTTAAAGCTCCACAGTGTGCCAAAGGAAAACGTCCGCACTAAAATTTGCAACAGGAGGTTTTTCAAACAACAGCGGCTGGATGTTGTGGCTGTGGTTAGGTGCTTTTCGAGTTCGAATTGCCTTTATGGGACCATTCACTTACTCTGCGTTCTCATTTTTCCATTTGCGCCTTTGTTGGGTGTTGGAGCCATTACAGCTATTTAATGAGTACAACCTACACAGCCTTTGGATCACCTCCTTCCAGCTCCCCTGAAAGCCTGTTGAGTAATGCTACAAGTATGCCAATGATGGAGGTGGGTTGTCTTTGTTTGAGCAGGCATAGCACCCCTCTATGCAAGATAAATGGGTGAGACCTGAATTGGCGGATCGCTGGTCTGGCCCACCTCATCATGGTTAGCAGGGGGAGATCAAAGGCATAGTTTAGCTCTGTTTGCAGTTTAGCACAGTAAGTGGAATATCCTCCCGGTGAATTACAATGTGCTTGGGGTTTCTATGTGGTGAAATACGATGCATTGCGGAGTTTGTGTATGTAGTATGCGTCATTATATTCAGCCCCACAGTATATTTGGGAAGGTTTGTTGTTTAAATAACTTTATAATTATTACGTGTGGGCAAGGTGTTGGCATAGGAAGAAAAAGAATTAAGAGGTTAGGGGAATATCAGTAGAGAGAAAAGGGTGGGGGAGGGTTGGATCAGTCTATTGTGAGAGAACTTTCTGAGAGCATGAAGCAAATTCAAATTTGAATGAAAGGAAATAGGAATAAATTTAATAGCATACAAATACTGAAAGGTATTTTTAAAAATTAACATATTAGCGATGGGCGATTAATCAAAAAGTAATCAAAATTGACATCCAGAACCTATAATCGGTCAGTTTGTTCAACTACTTTCACTGCCGTGTGTGGAGTCACTTGACCCCGCTCTTTTAAGATTGATTTATACGTCTGTGTCAAACGAACAGGTGTGGTCTAGCGCAGCCTTTTAGTGGTCGCATACCTGCACACCTCTCGAAAAATGTAACTACACGTCGCACATTTGTATTACACTGACGATGATTGGAAGCTGCGCCGGATATGCCTTGAGACGGCATATAAATAAAATAACTATTTACATTAAAATATTTGTTTACAGACGATTCAAGAAGTGCACTGTTTAAAATATTATTTACATGATTTACAAGAGTTATTTTATTGAATACTGCTTATTTTCTGTATTTGAAAACATTGAAAATAATTCATTTTGTTTCCAAAAGTTCAAGTTATTTATTTTCACTTTTTATTAAGAAAAAGTGACTGTTGGTTTTAGGCAGTGTGTGTTATAATTTCATTTGTTCAGTGTTGATGTTTAATAAATAATAATAGATAGTAGCCTGTGTGTTTCCTTCAATTATTTTAAAATCTAGTAATGCAACCTTCATTCAGAAATCTCTCACTTGTAATATGTGAGCATATTTACTCTACAAAACCTGTCATGAACTATGAGGACAAAAAAAATACTAATAAATGAAATGATCAATCATAATCCAGTTAAAATGTTCAATTAATCGAGATTTTGAGTTTAGGCCAAATCACCCAGCCCTAGAACATGTAGACTGTTGTCTTGAACTGAATGGAGAAAGTTAATAGCCTCAGTATAGTGAGTTTGTGGGATGGATTTTTTGGATTGACAAAGTCCTGTACCTGCTGGATTGTGTTGCCCATGAAACCTTTTCCCATCATACCACACTTTAATTAGGGCGTACGGGTCACTTCTTTGGTGATAAATGGCAACTAGAGAAATGTGTACTTAGGATCAAGTGTATATTTAGTCATATTTAATATAAAATCTTTTTGGTGGAAAAGCAATGCTCAGAATGCAGTACCAGTTAAATTTCCTTGCAGTTCAGTAAATGCTGCTTGTTTGGTGTATATAAATTTGTGTACATGTGCACTTTTTTGTATAAATAGTGTGTTCACGCTAAATTAAAGAAAGAAAAAGTAAATACTGTGGCAGTTTTATTTTCATAATGTACACTGAAAAAAATATTCAAAGATAATTCCTTGAAAAAAAATAAGTGGTTGTTAATTAGGCAATTTATTTTTAGCTGATTTTTAACAAACAAATTAGGTTAAACATTACTCAATTTAATTAGTTTGTTTAAATTCAACCCATATAAATGGTTTGCAACAACTTTGCAGTCATTGTTTTTTTCAGTGTAGGGCCGGGGCTGTCTTTGATGTTGGTGACAAAATAACCTTATATTATTCATACACTAGACAGTTGATTATATCATGCATAGAGTAAGTGTATAGTGCATTGTCTGGTACACAATCATAGTCATTTCCATTCAAACTCCAATACTGTGGTCAACACACTCATGGACTGGAATGGCACCAATTGGTTAGTTCTTATTTTTCAAGTGTTTATATTGGTTTACTCACTGTATGATGGGCCCTTGTGGTGGTGTGTGCTCCACCTCATAGCCCTCCTGCCGCAGAATGTCCAGTACACTATGATTCCCCAGGAAATGACCTGTAAGACATAGAAAACAAGAAGCCATGTTAGTGATGATGCATTATACTGTATGAAGGAGGATGTCTTGAGAACCCTCCTTTTCTCTTGTTCTTGATCTCAAGGTGCACTTGTTCTTCAAGAATGAGGCCACATAAAATGCCCCTGCACTACTGTCTCTCCGCCTTGGCTCTCACATATAATACACTCATAATTCCTTCACTCTTGAGACATCAAACGCACGCGCTCCAGCGCCACGCTGATGAAAGCTGTTTCACTTCTCCGCGCAGCCGATAATCCCGTGTGTCACTCAACCCAGCAATAAGCGCTAATACAGCCTGACCTCATCGCCTCAGCATGCTCCGCAAGCTTATTAACAGCACGCTGAAAATCTTCAAGGCTGTCTCTTTTCATGCTTCTTTATCATCATTATTTTGCTGATCATTCGCGAAGACAGGGCAAGGGAGGGTGAGCGAGGGGCCCGCGGTGCTTTCTTGGCCGCCAAGTTCAAAGGCTGCTGGGGCGACTGGCACGGAGCGTGAAGAGGCTACCGCTGAGCGTCGGTCAGATCACAGGGCCAGATTACGAAGCTACGCCCCTCGGCATGGTGGGAAGAAACAGGCAGCCCATTGAGGCCGGACCTGTTGTGTTCCTCACCTCGTCTCCCATCCCAGTGCAGACTCAAATGAGTTCAGTGACACCGTCAGCAAGCCATCACACCCACACCCTATGATTAATCTTCATATTAAACTTGGTTAGAATGTATTTTTTGGAAAATGTTGAGTAATACAGCCATGCCTCTGTATTCTGCGTGTGAGGTCGAGCGGTTCATTTAATGTGCTGTATTTATTTGGTTCCAGCCACATAAATAACCTTGCCGGACAGAGCGCTCTCACAGACGTTTGGCTACTGGAGGAAGTAGTTACTTGAGAAGCGTTCGGTTACTAGAGGAAGTAGTTGGATTAAGTTTCAGGCTGCGGTGAGGTGCGGGTGGTCACCTTACTACCAAATTGGTGAGGTTAAGGTATATGCCGTATCCAGAGAAATAGTCTCCTTTTAATTATTAAAAGGAGGCAGGGAGATGCTAGAAAACAATTCGGCCTGAACTAATCTCTCCTTCTGTCTCTCTGTAGACATCCACACCCAAAACATTGGCACACGATAAATAAATACACACACCCAGAAGCAAACAAACAAACCCGTGCTTCATACACACAGGCACGCTTCACTACTGGAGTTTCAGCTCTCCAAAGGCTGATACAATTCATTATGTGTTTTTGTGGTGTTTATTTTTTTTGACCGCAGTATATTTCGATAACCAACAACAAACTGCCATTGAGAAATCCTGAAAACACACACAGACCTCATACAAATTTGTCTGAGGCTTAGCTAAAGCTCCAGGCTTTTTTTGTGAAAGTTACACCCAAACATTCGTTTAAATGATTGAGATTGAAAAGACTGAGACAGGTGCAGAGACTGTTTGTTCATTTCCTCTGCTTCAGTCAGAATAGAGCACACGTGGTGTTCCCATATTTTGTTTTTTAAACTGCATGTCAAGTGTTAGATTCTTGGCTACAGAGTTGATTCCCTGGGAATGTGCATATCTTGAATTCACCTTGAAAGTGGCTTTAAATTACAATGTCTGCTATTTTAATAAATGTGAAAGTTTAAATAACATCAATACAGTCTGGCTTTTAATGTAATGTGCAAATCTACAGCTTAAACCCTGAGTTCCCTCTCTCTCTGACTTTCATATGACTTTTTCCACATTTTCTCTGCTGGGGTAAATAGGGTTCAATCACTTTTCAAGCATAAGTTCTTTAGTACATTTATATTTATTTTCTGAACTCACTAACCTCTTATACTTTCTCATATTTAGAAGATGTACTGTGAACAACACAGGGATTGGCTTGAGTATTTTGGGTTGTGTCCAGATGTCAGCACCTTCATGATTCATGATACATGATACATTACACACAAGACCAAACATACTTACAGCCAATGCTTTAGGCTTGTGAAGAGTTTTTTGTAAAGCAGGGATTTTTGTGATTTGTGTCTTTTAGTAAATATTTTTTGATGTCATGTTTGTTAATGTATGTTAATCCCTCTAACTGGCATTTAAAAAAACTATGGATTTTCAAAATTCAGACAAAAACTGTTTATTAAACATTTGGGTTTGAAAATAATTACTATTATTGTGTAAACTACAAAAAGTTGTGAAAATGATGACATGCATATACATATTCATTCTATAGGTATAATTTGGCCGGCCGCTAGCTCTCTGCAACTCTCATATGGTCGCCCACTGAAGCTGAGCAGGGCTGTGCCTGGTCAGTACCTAAATGGGAGACCACATGGGAAAGCTAGGTTGCTGCTGGCGTTACTGAGACCAGCAGAGGGCACTCAACTTGCAGTTTGTGTGGGTCCTCCTAACGCCCCAGTATATTAATGGGGACTCTATACTGCTCAGTGAGCGCTTTCTTTTGGATGAGATGTTAAACCGAGGTCCTGACTGTCTGTGGTTGTTAAAAATCCTAGGATGTCCTTCAAAAAAAGAGTAGGGGTTTAACCCTGGCCTCCTGGCCAAATTTGCACACTAGCCTCTGTCCTCCTAACCATCCCCATATCTTAATTGGCTTCATCATTCTGTCTCTTCTCCACCAATTAGCTAGTGTGTGGTGTGCGGTCTGGCGCAATATGGCTGCCGTCACATCATCCAGGTGGATGCTGCACAGTGCTGGTGGATGAGTGGAGATTCCAGCGATTTGAGTGTCCAGAAAATTGCTGCATAAATGTAAGGAATTATTATTATTGTTATTATCATTATTTCCCTAAATTGCTTTTCCTTTATAGGTTATAGTAATAAACCGCTCTTATTATACATCTAGACAAAATTGCTCTATGCTTTTGAAATCTTTTATTGTTTGCAGAACTCTATAGAAAAATGTTTTTGTGTTTAATGCACTGATGTGCTGCTTTTTGTCAAATTTTATCAACAGTATAGTTAAATCACTGATTAAATTAAGTTTATCACAAAAATGTAATTATATTTTAAACACTAGGCACCTTTATGTCCAATCAAACATGTGATCTAGTGATCTACTTAATGTTTTCTTTAGTAGTCGAGCATTGGTGTGTTTGTTTACTTTATGTTTGATAAGAAATAAAACATGCAGACTAACCAGTGTCTAGTTTTTAGTGCACACACACTGCCAGAAAACAAAGTATCAAGGAGAAAGCAAACATCCTGAGACATGAAATTATAAGGCACTGTGGGCCACCAGGCTGCCGTTGACTTTGATCATACTACTTTTGTCTTGTTTCTCTCTGCTTGCTGTCCATTATTGTGAGCAAGCATGTGTGTATCTGTGGCTCTGCTTGTGTGTCAGATGTTGCTCAAGGGAAGCCTCTACCTCTGACTCGTTCATTTTCTGCTCTCCCCCGTGATCACCCTACAAACTACTGACCTCTAATGCAGCACAGCTCCGTCTAATCCACACACACATACTACCCGCTGCAAGTTTTTACAGCAGCAGGAAATCTATAAATCTCAACATGGTCTCTGAGTCAACAAACCCTCAGCGCCGCCTTGAGTGTACAACCCACAGATCAGCTCTAACACCTATATAAATCTCAGAGCGAGATCAGGAAATTCCAGCCTTCAGTCCATCCTTGGGATATTATAGAATTAAGGGGGCGCTTCTTTGTTTTACCTGTCCAAAGGGGCTCCCTAATGAGGGGTCTCTCCCTCTCTGTGGGGCGGTTATTGGGTGTGTAGGTGTTCAGGGACTTACGGGACTGAAATATTTTAAGGGTTTGATGCAGAAACATTGAAACTGTTTCCTTTATGGCTTCAAATATTTACATTTCTTATACGGTGACTGTGGGGTGGTGGATTTGCCAAAGAAAGAGAAAGAGAGAGAGAGAGAAAGTCAGTCCAACGCATGGGGACATTTTCACAGTTGAGGAAAAGTGAAAATGGAGGAAAGAGATGAAAAAGGGAGAGCAGGAGCACATTAACGGTCAAAGCTCACAGGGGTTAAAGCATTTAGGGGAAATTGCCCTTAGAGTTTGTTTTAGTTTCTGACAGCTGGGGTCTCTACTTCTTTTCTTGGAATGCCAAAGTGGCTTTGTGAAACTGCAGACACGATTAAAGTGGGGGGAAAATCTGTTCTTGCATATAAACAGACTTTTACTTAAAACTACATGTGTATTCATAAGACATGTCTTATAAATATTAATATAAGTCAATACAAATGTTCAGCCATTATTGTATTTATATGATGTAATACTTTTTTATGAAAAAATGAGATTGGCGTCACGGTGGCGCATTGGGTAGCATGATCACCTTATAGCAAGAAGCCCCGGCTGGGTCAGTTGGCATTTCTGTGTGGAGTTTGCATGTTCTCCCTGTGTTCACGTGGGTTTCCTTTGGGTGCTCCGGTTTCCTCCACATGTCCGAAGACATGCGCTATAGGTGAATTGAATAAACTAAATTGCCTGTGTGAATGCAAGAGTGTATGGGTGTTTCCCAGGGTTGGGTTGCGGCTTAAAACATCTGCTGGATAAGTTGGTGGTTCATTCTGCTGTGGCGATCCCTGATTAATAAAGGACTAAGCTGAAAAGGAAATGAATGAATGAAAAGATGAGACAAATTACATTTACAAAAGGAAGATGTAGAAAGCATGTTATTACAAGTAAAGTGTCAACGGCAAAGCTTCACAGAATATTTTGTAAAAATAAAATCTTAAAATATGGGTGAAATAATGTGGCATGTAGCAAGTATTTGTGTACATGTAAAAAAAAAAATATATATATAGTATATAGTATATATAGTATATATGTATGTATGTGTGTATATATGTGTGTGTGTATGTGTGTATATATATATATATATATATATACATATATTGTTTGTGTGTGTGATATATATATATATATATATATATATATATATATATATATATATATATATATATATATATATATATATATATACACATGTGTGTGTGTGTGTGTGTATAAATGTGTATTTATTTATACATTTATACATATTTGTACATTTATTTATATATATATGTATATGTGTGTGTGTGTGTGTGTGTGTGTGTGTATATATATATATATATATATATATATATATATATATATATATATATATATATATATATATATATATATATATATATATATATATACGTATATGTGTGTGTGTGTGTGTATATATATATGAACATTTTCTTACTCTCTTAAGCATATTTGAAAAAGAATGATGACTGTCAGTCATCAAAACTTTACTGTAGTGATCACATACTAAATGATTTCACTCCTAGGTTTTTTTGTGGTTGTCACTCTCAAGGTAGCGCGATGACGCAGTGGGTAGTGCTGTTGTTTCACAGCAAGAAGTTGGCTGGTTCGAGCCTCTGCTGGGTCAGTTGGCATTTCTGTGTAGAGTTTGCATGTTCAGATTAAAAAAGGTACTAAGCCGAAAAGAAAATGAATGAATGAATGTCACTCCTAAGACGTTCTAACTTTGCTGATTCTGCATTAATTTCCACAGAAGGCTGCTTAAAGAATTTGCAGATAATAAATCACAGATTTTTGGAGTGCATCCACCTACTCTTAGAATGTGGATGTGTGTGGCTGAAATCAAATGTGCAGGTAGAAGCATCTGTGTTAAGTGCGTTACAGTTAAAATGAGTGTGGGTGTGGGAGCATGTGTTATTTGTGTAATGTGAACTCAGCACCCAGATCAGTTGTTTTAGTAGCTAATGAGGCATGTAATGGCAGAGTCCGATAATGAGCTCTGCTGATCTAATTAGCACAGAGAGTCACTTCAGCATCTGCACAGACATCCTCAGAGATACAAACCAACACAAAACTGCAGCTCAAGACAAACAGACTGTCTGCTGATAGATTTGATAAGAATTTAATTGAGCTTTTATTGCGGAGCAACCATTTAGAGACATAAATAAAACACTTTTGTGTTGAGATAAAACACTTTTGACCCTTGAAGATTTTTCCATTTCAACCAATCTTATACGCAGCAATGAGATTCACTTGTTACTATATAGCATTACTTAATAACAGTGTGGCTCCATGTTTAATTGGTGGAGTTGGAAGAAGTCATGGTGGACAATAATTTCCTTTTTTTTACATTCTTGTCAAGGTACAGGTTTAAAGACATTTGAAAGTAATTCAGTTACAGTCCGTCTACTTTTTGCCTCCCATTTCAACTCCACTGAAAATGGTGATTTAATAAAACCATTAGAACAAATGAATTCAATGTCCCAATGCTTTAATGTCAGGGTCAGACTACACAACCTTTTATGTGATTTCCTTGAAATTCTTGTTTTGTCAGGATAAGAAAACAGACTGCATGCTCTTTCCTAACCAATCATTGCTTGCTGCCTTTAACAGTTAATCTATTTTTCAATGAGGTGGGACTAGTAATTAATTTCCAGATACGAGAATAAACAAACAGTGCCTACTGAAGAGGCATGTTCCGTTCTGACTGTCTAGTTGTCAGAAAAATTGTGTTGCCATAGCTGTTCCATATTTTACTAACCGTTGCCTCTTTAATTTGTCATATTTAAAAGCTGTGTCCCTATTGGTCAACAATATAAAGGAACCCATCAAGAAAGATGAAAATCAAGCATGAACTTGTAAAGGATCCCAGAAGAGATGTTGTTTGTTCTCCGCTATGACACTTTAAGGATGAAAAAAAATCAGTTCTTGTGTCTTGATGCCTATTGTTGTTTATGGATCACTTCATTGCTGTAAGTCAATTGGAGTTTGCCAATATTTTGCTGATATAGTATAGTCTAAAGATGATGTAATGGAAGTGATGGCAGCTATTAGGAGTTGTGTAAATATACCTCACTCTCCTGGCCTCTGTAGGCCCACTAGTGACTGATTCTAGAGTCTTGTTTTCATACCTGACTTCCATTGCAGAGATATCAGTTCATATCTTGCTTGGAACAGTGTGAGTATAGCTGGAAGGATTAAATTGGTGTCATGCCTGTGACCCAGATGGGGTAAGGTCTAAGGCCAGCTAGTGATAGCTGATGGAAGAGGCTATGGTCTTTAGCGTACTTATTAGTGTGCACACATACTACAACTTTAGCATCCTTGTTCCTATACCTGACAGTTCATATTCTGTTGCAGCAGTGTGTGTATATCAGAGTGGTTATATTGGTACATTGACCTGGATGGGAGCAAGGTCTAAGCCCAGCTAATAGGAGCTGATGCAAGAGTTTACAGTCCTTAGCATGCTTGTTAATGTACGCACATACTATTACTTTAGCATTCTTGTTTTCATACCTGACATTTATGGCAGAAATGACAGTTCATAGCCCATGGGCAGCAGTGTGAGTATAGCTGAAACGTTTAAATTGGTGCCGTGACCCAGATGGGAGTAAGGTCTAAGGCCAGCTAGTAGGAGCTGATAGAAGAGTCTACGACCTTATTCCCATACCTGACAGTTCATATTCTGATTCTCATATTCTGTTCATATTCTGCAGCAGTGTGAGTATAGCCAGAGTGTTTAAATTGGTGCCATGACCCAAATGGAAATAAGGTCTAAGCCCAGCTAGTAGAAGCTGATGCAAGAGGCTACAGTCTTTAGCTTGTTAGTGTGCACACATACTATAACTTTAGCGTCCTTGTTTCCATACCTGACATTTATGGCATAAGTGACAGTTCATAGCCTGTGGGCAGCAGTGTGAGTATAGCTGAAACGTTTAAATTGGTGCCGTGACCCAGATGGGAGTAAGGTCTAAGGCCAGCATGTAGGAGCTGATGGAAGAGGCTACGATCTTTAGCATACTTGTTAGTTTGCACACATTCTATATCTCTAGCATCCTTGTTCCCATACCTGACAGTTCATATTCTGTTGGCAGCAGTGTGAGTATAGCCAGAGCATTTAAATTGGTGCCATGACCCGGATGGGAATAAGGTCTAAGCCCAGCTGGTAGGAGCTGATGCAAGAGGCTTCGGCCTTTAGCTTGCTTGTTAGTGTGCACACATACAATAACTTTAGCATGCTTGTTTCCATACCTGAAATTCATGGCAGAAATGCCAGACAGTTCATAGCCTTTGGGAAGCAGTGTGAGTGTAGATGGAACGTTTAAATTGGTGCTGTGACCCAGATGATAGTAAGGCATAGGTCAGCTAATAGGAGCTGACAATAGAGGCTACAGTCTTTAGAGTACTTGTTATATATATGTATATTTATATATGTATATTTATATATATATTTATATTTTTATAAATATATATATATATATATATATATATATATATATATATATATATATATATATATATATATATATATATATATATATATATATATTTATAAATGTATATATATATATATATATATATATATATATATATATATATATATATATATATATATATATATATACATTTATAAATATATATATATATATATATATATATATATATATATATATATATATATATATATATATATATATATATATATATATATATATATATATATAATATTTAAAAATCGCAGTCAGAGAGAGGTGAATAGAACAGGTGTTACATTGGCTGAAAGAGCAGATATAGTGTAAAAGAGTCATTCTTTCTATAGCAATCCACTGTGTGGTAATGTCTTACCCTATTCGTTCTGTATATTTTACATTGTATTGGGTTCTTTAATATCATCATCTACAACCATAGGCACTTGTTTTACTGGATTTCAGTGATGGATGCTTTTAACAAAGCACAAAGAACCTTTGGAGTGAAGTGTCTGTTGGATGGACACCATGAAAATATTTGTTGAAGGGCCCTTTGAACCAATTATTTCTGAGCACTTCTGTAAGGAATGACACTGCAGCGACCACCACAAACAACTGCAAAACACATGTGCTGAGAGTTCCCCACCACACACAAACACACGGATGAGTGATCACATTCATACAAACACTGTAAGATGTAAACAGTGTCCCGTGCGCTTACTGGAACTGACTGCATTAGTGCTTTAGAGCCTGTGATATTAGCTTTGTCATTTATTAGTGTCAGATGCATGTCAAATCAATAGCAAAACAAATCCAAGACCATTAATAGGAAGACAAATGCTATTTATCACATGAAGCGTGTGTATTAAAGAAGAGAGGGGAGCCTGAGTTGTGGCCATTGCAGGAAATTCCTAGGGATGTTTTCAATAATAGCAAGAAAATCCACGCTGCACTGAGGAACCAGGCAAATGAGAACCTGCTGAAACGCCACACACACACTCTCTCTCTCTCTCCTTGCTCAGCAAACTGCTAATTAGGATGCGAGTGAATCTGTTTGAGAGGCAAAAATTATTTGTATTAGTATATGTAAATGTTAGGATCTTGTAGCATTGACATATATATGTTGTTTTATGTGAACATTGACGGTTTGTTAATAGATTTATTGCGGATATGAATAGCTGAGTTTATAATGAAGTTTGAGTGCATGATCTGTACCGTAAACAGATGTGCCATGGTGGTGTGTTCCCGCTTATCATCTGACCTGTTATGCAACTTTGCAGTCTTTCTCATAAGGTCATACTCACAAAAGAACAAAGCAAAACAGATGAATAGTTTCTATGAAAAAACAGAATTACTTACTAAACAGCATAACTGGCGACACAGTGCCTTGGTTTTAATATGCCTTTTTAACTGTTTAAGACCAGCAGTACTGCTCAAAACCAAGCAGTAACTGCAGTTCTACCACAGTTATTTAAAAGAATAATTCACCCCAAAAGTCATGAAATCTTTTATCATTATTATTACTTGTTTTTCATCAATGGATGTTCAGTCAGTAAACTTGCATTCAATCTGCCTCCATCCATTCAACATCCAATGGAGAAAACCCAGTCCCCATGTAACTTTTTTTAAAGATATTTTTTATATATATTTTATATTGGTCATAGGTGAAATAAAATATCTGTTGCTACTAGGGGTGTAATGGGACATATATTTGTGCAAATTGTTTTATTTGGTTATTTGTACTGTACAATGTAGTTTCACTGCTCATAGAGAACTAAGTGTGAAACTTCTGGTTTAATATGTGATTTAGTGAATTAATATCAATTTATAAATTTAATGTGTAAAGACAAAAACTAAATAGACATATTATATAGAACACCTATCTTCCAGGGAATTCATTCAGTGAAAATTGAATAGTTTTGGCTCACTAGTTTCTGCCATTAGCTAGGACAGATAGAAGATTTTAAGTTACAGACATAATTTGTTAATTAAATTACTGTATTACTAAGTATCACAAAAAAGTAGCAATTTTATGTTCAGTTTTTACCCCTGCTGTAACCAAAATGCACCGAACTGTACTTTCGAGTGCATCACATTGAACCATCATTTTCGAACAGTGTTACACTCCAGGTTATTGATTCTGTTACACTTTAAGAATGATCTCTTTTTTTGGTGCAGTTACAATGAATAATGACTCTAGCTTGTCAGTTTCAAAAAGGACACAAAAGAGCTATAAAAGTATCATTAAAGTCCTTACTTACTGATGATCTTTGCCTCCAGTGAGCTGGCGATCACTGTGTCAGTGAGTGGAATTGAATTGAGATCTACTCATTAACAAATCATGTAGTTTTATAAACTATGTATCAGTTGATTCATAGAGCACGTACAATTCAGATGAATGCAAATCTGCCTGGCGGAGCAAAATTGTATTATTTTATTATAATTATACATTGTTATATACATATATATACACAAATACACACACTACCGGTCAAAAGTATGGGGTGATGGGGTTTTTTATTTTTAAGAAAATTATTCTGTTTATCAAGGCGCCATTTATTAAATGTAAAAAAAAAAAAAAAAGTTAAATGTTCATTACATTTTTAAATAACTGCTTTCTTATTGTATACAGTTTCAAATTAAATGATTACTCCAGTCATTATTGCTTTTATTACCTTTACCATTAATAATTATAATGTTAATAATAATAATAATAATTATTAATTTTAGAGTGATTTCTGAAGGATCATGTGACTCTGAAGACTGGAGTAATGAAGCTGAAAATTTATCATTAAAATCACTGGAATAAATTATTAAATTAAATTATATTAAATTATTATAATAAAACAATTATTAAATTAAATTATACATTTTATCTTTGCCATGATGACAGTACATTATATTTGACTAGATATTTTTCAAGACACTTCTATACAGCTTAAAGTGACATTTAAAGGCTTAACTAGGTTAATTAGGTTAACTAGGCAGGTTAGGGTAATTAGGCTAGTTACTGTGTAATGATGGGTGGTTTTGTAGACTATCGAAAACAAAATAGCTGAAATGGGCTAACTGACCTTAAAATAAATAAAATAAGACTTTCTCCAGAAGAAAAAATATTATCAGACATACTGTGAAAATTTCCTTGCTCTGTTAAACATCATTTGGGAAATATTTAAAAATATATGTATATATATATATGTGTATATGTATGTATATGTATATACATATATGTATATACATATGTATATATGTAATATAAGTGTTATATATATAAGTATATATATATAATTGTCATAAGGACTTCTTTTAGGAAACTTTAGAAAAGCTGCTTTGATGTCCTTGCAATACTTTATTTTTGCACTAGTCCATACTTTGTAATTGCGATGAAAGAAAAAGTATAAAAACCAGTACATTCTCTGGTTTCTGCTATTGTGTGCCACAGAAGAAAGTCATACAGGTTTGGTACAACATGATGATATAAATGACAGGCATAATGACAGAATTCATTTTTTCTTTGGGTAAACTATCCCTTTAATAGCTAGGCATTCGGTTTCCACAGATTGTGCTTTCTTTCCAGCTATACATTATGTATTATGAGAGTCAGGGTTAGGGGTGTGTGTGACTGCATATGTGTGTGATTTCCCAAAAGAGCCTTGTAGCCTGTGTCATGAGACTTCCTGTTGAATCTGAACATGCTATTGGAAAGTTTAAAAAGCACGGGTGGCAGGTTTGCCATGGAGCAAAGATGGATGGCCTGTTCAAACCACTTTACCGGCACAGCATGTAGTTTAATCAACTCTGCAAGGAATTGTGGAGCACTCTGGAAACTGTAGAGCCCTCCGAGTCCAGCTTTACAGCTGCTAATTTGGCTTTCTGTCAGTTGTTCTGAAGAGGTTCTGAGTAAAATCATCCTCAAAAGCACAGCTAGAAAGAGGCCTAACAAAACCAATGGCTGACAGGCCATCTAACACCAGTCATCCAAAAATTATTGGCTCACCCATCTAGTAGTAGAAGCTGTATTTTTGTCACAGTCATAATCTTTTGCTCATTTTGAACACACACACACACACACACACACACACACACACACACACACACACACACACACACACACACACACACGCACACAGAGTGAATCAAAGCGCATCAAATGATCTGTAATTAAAAGGGAAAAAAAGTTACTTTTATATTAGACACACATCTGATGCTTGTATTTGCAGCAGCTCCACATCCCCAACTTCACGCATTAAGTTAAATTAGGCTTTACAGTCTCCTACTTCCATTGTTTCTGTTCAGCGGGTGAAACTCAACCAACCCTGTGATGTCAGATACAGCGACATTCCAAGATGGCTGCGCCCTAGGTCTAAAATCTATAGGAAAACACTGCATTTTCTGCTAAATGCTTACATTAATCGAGTTTGTTTCATATATTTTCATTAAAGTGGAATCCAATGTACAAAATAAGGTTAACTTGACTGAGTGCTTCATTTCACCTTTAAGGATTTCGAAGTACAAGGACATAAAGAATGTCCTCATAAACCACTGTAACAAAGTAACACCTAGGTGATACACATTTCAATGTACACACACAAGAAAACACCATTACTTCAGCATGTTACCTTCTGCTTCATAAACATAAAAACTGACACCAGGTTCTCTCACTCTTGTCCAGAAAGCCTCAAATCTACCCCATCAGTGCTAATGAATGGCACACATAAACATGTGCTCATACACACACTCCCTCATAACTCGATGCAGTACTCAGGAAACATTACTAGTATTAGCTTGGAATGCAAATTAAAACAAACAGCTAACACTTATAGATGAGATTAGCTGTCAGTGCTCTCACTGGATCTCATTCAATTGTTGTTAGTCACTTGTGTTTTAAAGTTTTTTGCACAAAACCTTCAGTAGATTCAGAACAGGTGTGTGCCCATACTGCCATTCTGGTTCTAATGAATGACTCAGGTAGGCAGTGGTGTTTTAATGATGCTCAGTTGGTACTAAGAAGCCTAAGAAAATGCCCCCACACCACTTTACACCATCAACGTGAGGCAATTACACTTTAAGATGAATCTATATTTTCATGTTGGTTATGCCAAATTTTGACCATAGCAAATATAACAAGATTTTCAGCAGAAATCAAGACTCATCAGACCAGGCATCGCTTTCCAGTTTCCTGTCTTCTTTTTTCTAGTCATTGCCTTAGTTTACGTGCTTTAGCTGATACTGATTGAAGGTTTGAAATTGGCTGTTTCTCAATATGCATTCTTCAGCGATCATGCGTCCTAGTGTTCTCGTGTAATGTCATCATCAGCTGCCAAAGTTCAGTTACAAAACTCAAGACTGCAAGAACGGAGGATGCGTGAAACTTCCCGGATGTGTTCTTGATATCGAGGACACATCGATGCGGACTTGATCACCAAACTCGCTCTAGAAGTCCCAGAAGCGATTGGAGTGGAGGTGGATTGGAGGTGGGAAGCACAGAATTTTATATAGATTTATTATTGAAGTTCAGAGATATAACTTATTTATTTCAGGAGTTTAACTAAAGGAAACGGTGAAAATAAACATTAACAAGAAAGTCTTAATAAAGGAATGAACACATTAAGGGTGTTTATTTGCTGAAATTTGTATTAAATCTGTTTTATTTGTATTGTGCAACGTATATTTGTAAAGTCTTCATGCATAGTATATATTTTGAAAAGGGGAAAAACAATAAATTGTTGTATGAATGCTGTGATGTTTAAATAGTTTTCCGTTAAAAACGCTTGAAGGTCACGTGACCATCATGAATAGTGCAGCATCTCATTTCTCACAGGACGTGTTCTGTGTTACCATGGTCTCCCGAGTTCGTTCTTCTGAGGTGACCTGGCAAGACCGGTCTTCACAATGTAAGTCCGTTCTCTGCGATCTTGGAATTGAGAAACAGCCAGCATTCGCTTTCAAAGTTACACTACTGTAAACCTTGTCTAGTCATTCTTATCTGACCTCTGGCATCTGCGAGGCATTTTGCCACTCACTGCATAATTTTGTTTCTGTTTTCTGTGAACTGTAGAGATGGTTCTGTGTGAAACTCCCAATAGATCAAAAGCTTCTAAAATATTCAGACCAGTCCATCTGCCACCACCTGTCATGCCACGTCCATTCCTATTCTGATGCTCAGTTAGAACCTCAGGAGGCCTAAATACATACTGTAAGTGCATTTATAGTTGCTGCCATCTGATAATGGCTAGTTATATATTTGCATCTAGCAGTTGAACGTGTGTACCAAATAAAGTGGCTGGTGAGTGTATATGTATGTATGTATAATTTAAAAATATAAAACTTGTCTAATGAATATTATGAGACTATATAGTTGCAAAATGGATGTTTGAAATTTTGAACTTTAAACAGGGATAGTTCACCCTAAAATAAAAAAAAAAATCGATCATCATTTAACCAGCAGTGCTATCATTTATTCATCGTTGAACACAAAAGATGATATTTTGAAAATGCTGATTGCTGGGACCTATTGAATTCCATTGTATGATAGTTCCATAGTTCCTTCTATGAAAGTCAATGAGTCTCAGCAACCAGGATTCTTCAAAATATCTTCTTTTGTGTTCAACAGAAGAAAGAAACTAGGTTTTTAGGAAAAGGTTTGAAACCACACGAGAAAGAATTAATGATGTAATTTTTATTTTTGGCTGAACTATCCCTTTATGGAAAAAACTAGAAATGCATCATTTTGATGATTCATAATCAATTATTAATTATTTATAAGCACTGTTTGTTATGCATATGTCAAACACAGGTGCGCACAGGAATGAAAGTGATGTGGGAAAAGTTCTGAGGGCCATTTGGTTTTATTGCCATGTGTGTGTGTGTGTGTGTGTGTGTGTGTGTGTGTGTGTGTGTGTGTGTGTGTGTTTGTTTTGTAGCTGGACCTATTCCTAGTTAATGTCAACTGACCTCATCTTCAAGTAGTTGGGAGTGTGTATGTGTGCGCTAGTTATACGTTTTGTGTGACTCACCAGCTCCAAAAGCGAAAAAGAAGCTCTGGTTGGGGTTTCTCTGAAGGAGGGCGGAGACGCGGCGAGCCATTCGCTCATTGCGTTTGTAAATGAGCTCCTGCCGCAGGTAACTGTCGATCTGCTGTGCCGTCAAGCGCTCATGATCTGGCAGAGAACTGTTGATGAAATGCGGAAGCTAAGAGAGAGAGAGAGAGAGAGAGAGAGGTGTTATTAAAGACCTGGCATGAATCTTAGTGTGTGTATGTGTGAAACTGGGCAGCTACCACTTTTGTGCCACTTTGTGGAACGTGACAGTCACACACACACACTTACAGAAAGCTGTTTTACTGTCTTGGACTCTGCATGCACTGATTGATTTGCTGCGGGGTAAAGTGTATGGGAAGATTTCTACAGCTGGCCGGGTCTGTCTGCAGTCTGCTATGAAGGAATGGACCGAATAGATGGAAGGGGAAAAAACTCAACTTCAAAAAATAAAGCATCAAAGAAGATGAAGAAGGGGAAAATTAAGGGATGACGGAAGAAAGACAGTGAACGTTTTAGTTCCCATAAACTGCCTTGATGACTAGTTTTCAGCAACATATTTCTGGTTGAAAATCTTGTTTCTGAACAAGCCAGTAGTTTTGAGGTTTTGTTACAGCTCAATCTGTCAGCTTGTTCCACTATTGTAATAAACAGTGTTGGGGGTAACGTGTTATTTAACACACGTTACATAACAATATTACTTTTTTAAAGTAACAAAGAAAGTTATTAAAAGTATTTGAGTTACTTTTAGAAAAATGTAACGCGAGTTATTTTTTTATCTTGCTTAAATGGCTTTTTAAAAATATATATAAAAATGACCATAGTCGGGTTGAATCTCAATGAGAAAGCGTGCTGTGAGGGAACAGACAGACTGAAGATGCAACCGTTTCACGCAGACTTCATTTCACTTAGAAGATCCGGCTAAAACAAACTATTTATTCGCGAGTCACCTGTCATCACAACAGACAGTCAGAAACAGAAACAATGGCAGGCCGGAGACTTACATTTTTGCATAGGATTTTTGTTATTTTGAATTACGCATACGCATTTTTAGGCATTAAATAAATAATATTTATTATTTAATACTTGTCTCCTATTTAAATGCATTGTTTTTTATAACGGTGTAACGGTATTAAAACTGACATCGGTGCTATTTTTAGATCCCGCGGTATACCATATTACCGGATTACCTCCCAAGCCTATTGTAGATTGTAAGTAAGTTAAACTCTTGCCAACTGCAAAAAACATGACATCAAATACCTCCAATTCAACAACAAATGATTGCCATCAGTTCACATTCTCCAGGTAAAACAATTAATTCGACTAAATAAAAAAAAATGGTTATTGCTTTTATTGTTGAGGAGATGCAGCCACTGTCTACAGCAGAAGCGACTACTGTTTTGTAAATGTACTAAGATTTTTTTCTCTAGAGAAATGATTTACACATTTGTTAAGGCCACGTGAAGCAGTTTATTCAATGTATAAAGCTCAAAGATTTTTTGGATTTGGAGATGTATCATCTTGCTGTTCATTTTGTTATTAAACATTTTAAAGGTTTAAAATGTTTTTGCCTTAAAATAAATTATTTCACGTTAGTACTCTTAGGCTTTATTGTAGTCTTTATCTCAACGGACAGTGAATTTTCTTAACTAATAACATAAAACGTACAAAAGTAACAAACACTTTACATGCTTTCATTAATCCGTATATACAGCATGTATAGCTCTGAGCTCAGAAAGTTCTCAAAATATATTATCCTAAAATTTTTCAAGAAAAATGAAGGTTTAGGTTTATATAGGTGGTTGTTAAATGCAGAGCTTCTCTATAAAAAAAGTGAAAAACACATGCAAGTTCTGAAAGAGATCAAACCTCCAGGTAAGGAAAAGTAATGCAAAAGTAACTCAAAAGTAATATAACGCATTACTTTCCATAAAAAAGTAAATGGGTAAAGCAATTAGTTACTTTTTGGAGGAGTAACTCAATATTGTAATGTATTACTTTCAAAAGTAACTTTCCCCAACACTGGTAAAAAAAAAGATTTTTAAGTGCAATTATAAGGTGCTTTTAAGGTGTACAGACCTTTGTGTGGGAGGCTGTTGTACTAGATATATGAGATACGATATAAAATAGTTGCTCTTGCTGTTATACATTGTATGGAAGGTTGCAATTGAAAGATGTAAGGTTGCAATTACAAGAACTGATGTTGCAATATAAGAAGTTGCATAACTGAGAGATAAAATGTCATACACAAACTCATAATAACCTGTTTATTTTTCACTTTGGCATCCATATGTTTGGAATCCATCTTTGGAATTGGAAAAGTGTGTACAGATCTTTGGAGGAGAGCAGGGCATTAGGGAAATATATATGGTTATGGAGCTCAATTCTGGACCTTTGGCTATAATTGATGGTCGGAAACACAGAGCTTCCCATGTCTTGACTGGCTATACATACACCAGAGATTATAATGGATAATGGTACAAGGACGGAGGAAGTGAGAGAGACTTAAAAGGGAAACCATGAGGTGGCCTCTTGTTAGAATCCAGAGCTCTGGAACGTCTAAATACTATGTGTGTGTGTGTCTCTGTATTTATTCATACGCCTCTAATGAGAGAACAGTTTGGAAATGTGGAGGCAGTGGGGGTAAATAGGGCCGTGTGTGTGTGTTTATCTGAGAGATTCCTGCACTAAAGCGCTGAAGTGCAGCAGAGCAGAAAGCCATACGTTTGGCTCCACTGGATGTGTGTGTTCAGACACTGATAGATGAACTGCTGCACCCCTGTAAGCATCCAAACCACTTTACAGAAGGCTTTTCCAGTAATGCCCTCTTACACCCTCTCCCTCCATCTCCACTGCTATAACGCACAGTATATAGAGAAACTTCAGTGTGCTAGACATCTGAACGGGGTCAGCTGAGGGATGGACAGTTAAAACTGAGATCCAACGTTCGCTTTTTTGGAAAAAATTGTTCATAAAATGTCATATACACTGAAAAAATTATTTTGTTTCTGCTTGTTCAAACTACTTATTTTAAATTAGCTTAATCAACACAATTCTTGAGTTATTGTGAGACAACTTAATTGTGTTATGTTCAATCCAAGAGTTGTAAAACTATTAAGTTAACTTAATCGATTTGTGTTGGGACAACATGAAGGAATTGTGTGGAATCCAGCATTCTTTACAATGTATAATTTAATTCAATTCAATTCATCTTTATTTCTATAGCGCTTTTACAATGTAGATTGTGTCAAAGCAGCTTAACATAGAAGATTATATTAAGTTGAAACAGTGTCAGTCCAGTTTTCAGTGTTGAAGTTCAGTTTAGTTCAGTTCAATGTAGTTTAACATTCATTGCTGAGAGTTCAAACACTATACTCATTAATTATAATTGAAGATATAAACCTTTAAAAAAACTATTGCTGTTTTTAGTAATAGCTTCCATTTTCATTTAATGTTTAGAAAATGTTGTGAATAATTAATCACTGAATCAAAATAATGAAATGTTTAATTACTGTGCACTAACAAGTGATTAGTTGACATTACTTAAAGTGAGTATGCCTGTTGCTTTTTAAAGTAATGGACTATAGTAAAACCTGTTAAAAAAGTAAATGAACTATGTGTATAATTAGAAAAATTAAGTCGACTTAACAGTTACAAGTTACAATGGGTATACTCACTTTTGTAAGTAGTCAACTTTTTGTTTTTTGTTTGTTTGTTTGTTTGTTAGACTTTATTAATCCCAAAGGGAAATTTGCATGTCACAGCAGAGCTCTTCATGCTAAAGATAGATAAAATAAATTGCATATATATATATATATATATATATATATATATATATATATATATATATATATATATATATATATATATATATATATATATATATATATATATATATAAACAATGTTAAAATACATTCATACTGCACACCTTAGTTTCAAACCGCGAGTAGACACTTGTCCATATCTAATGCTATTACAATCCAGCATAATTCATCTAGTATGACTTTGGTTATACAATCTGATCACAGTTGGTAAAATGACTTCCTATATCTTTCTATGTAACACCGGGGCTGAATTAGTCTTGTGCTAAAAGAGCTTGTACATGCTTGGAACTATAAAAAAAAGGGGATGATTATTGTGGTATATGTGAATTGGGTAAGCTAAATTGTCCGTAGAGTATGTGTGTGAATGAGTGTGTTTGGATGTTTCCCAGTTACGGGTTGCAGCTGGAAGAGCATCTGCTGCATAAAACATATGCCGGATAAGTTGATGGTTCATTCCACTGTGGCGACCCCAGATTAATAAAGGCACTAAGCCGACTAAGAAAATGAATGAATGAATGAATGAATATCTTAATATATATAGATCAGTGGGCACACAATTGATGTGAATTCTTTGATCTTCATTTTCCATAAGCAGAAATAACCAACCCTGCTTAATTAAAAGTGTAGGTACAACACCATCTTGTGCTGACTAGAATGCTCCTGACATCATTATAATAACTTTGTCAACTAAATTAAATGTAAATTAACAGTTTTCCATATTTTATTCATTCATTCATTTTCCTTCGACTTAGTCCCTTTATTCATCAGGGGTCACCACAGTGGAATGAACCGCCAACTTATCCTGCATATGTTTTACACAGCAAATGCCTGTCCAGCATCCTGCAACCCAGTACTGGGAAACATCCATACACACTCATTCACAAACTACTACCAATTTATTTTATTCAATTCACCTATCCCACGTCTTTGGACTGTTGGGGGAAACCGGAGCACAAAAATGCTAACTGACCCAGCCGAGACTCGAACCAGGGACCTTCTTGCTGTGAGGCTACAGTGCTAACCACTGAGTCACCGTGTCGTCCCGCTACATTTTTTAATTAATTTATTTATGATTTTATTAATGAAATGCATTAAGTTACCTTCAACTTGAAGTTTTGATGTAGAACATTCCTTTTATTGCCTTTTATTGACATTTTTAATAGTTTGAAGTAAATTATTGTCTGTATCAGTGTTGTAAATTATGATACAAAAACCTGATAATGAACCAGTACTTTTGTTTCTGTTAGTTTACAGACTTAATTTCTAAAATGTCAGAAAGTGCCTGCCTTTGTTAAACTACAGAGTTGAAATTTCATCTTCAAAAGTCCACAAAGCAGAGATAAAAGTTAATAATTAAATTCATAAACATAAATAAGCTGAAAAAAATTCACTGTTAATAAATGAGTATATTTTACAGTGTAAAAATGAACATCTCAGGAGGACATGGAAGCAACATTAAGTAGACGACTCAACTCAAGCTCTAAGTCATGCACTACATAATTTCAGCATGGGGTATATAAACAGACAGCAGAGAGAGAGAGAGAGAGAGAGCACAGATCCGTTATCAGACAGGAGAGCCATTAGCTGCCCTGCCTCTGACCTGTGCAGGAAATATGGAACAACAGAAAGAAATTTCCTCCCTTCTTCCTCCTGCTTCTCCCTCACATATTTCCAAAAATGTTCATTCTCTCTCTCGCTATGTGTGTGTGCCGTTGCTTTAATCTCGAAGCGTGTTGCAGGGTGAAGTGGAGAATTATAGGCCATCCATCAGGCTGAACCTGCTGCAGCTCAAACTTTAAGCTCATAATGACTGCAATACATCACACACATGCACAGTTACACAAGTATACACATACTGCTACAATGTACTGTTTTTGTGTGTACCTGGGATGTGTCATGATTGAAGATGATGGAGTTGAGGTCTCCACAGTTGTAGTGTGCAATGAGGTCCTCGGTAGTAAAGGTGCCCTGCAGAATACCTGCACGCAAACTCTCATGCTGCAGTAGAGTCTGGTTCAGGGCAAACAACACCTGCAGAGAGAGAGGAAGAAGGGGTGTTTGTCATTTTCAACACACTAAATACACATGTTAAGTCACTCTCACTCCCACACATATAATATGATGTCACATCGGACAGTGAAACATTGGACAGAAAGACACACTATAAATAATATAATATTTTCCTTTTAGACTCGCCAAGATATTACATCTGCATATTGTAAAATGCACAATTAAGTGTTGGGATTTTATTCCTAAATATTGATCATTTGGCTGTCTAGTAAACCTTTTACTAAACTTTTTTTTACATCTTTGTTCACATTGCTGCTAACAAAGAGAGTGCTACAGCATACAGTAGAGGGCTGTTTTTGCTTTGGATTAAAAAAAATAAAGTTAATTATGATTTCCTCAGATTTTGACTCAGTGATTAGCACTGTTGCCTCACAGCAAGAAGGTCGCTGGTTTGAGTCCCGGCTGGGTCAGTTGGCGTTTCTGTGTGGAGTTTGCATGTTCTTCCTGTGATTGCGTGGGTTTCCTCCGGGTGTCCAAAGACATGTGGTATACAGTAGGTGAATTGTATGAACTAAATTGGCCAGTGTATGAGTGTGTGTGTGAATGAGAGCAGGGTATCTGCGAGGTCTTAAAAAGTCTTAAATCTCAAAAACAGAATTTTAGGCCTTAAAAAGTCTTAAATTTACAGAAATATTGTGCTGTAGGTCTTAAATCTTTTTTAATCAGGTCTTAATTTTCCTTTTTTCATGTATAGCTGCCTAATCTGGCCATTAACAACCATACAATGACCAACAATTCATCTCAATAAATCTTTTAACTCTTTACTTAAAAATGTCATTTTAAATTGTATTTACCTTAATAGTTTAATTATTTTACTTTATTATAACATTTGCTTACAAGTTCCCCATGTATTTACTGCTGAGTACGCTGACCTGGACAGATTGTTGAGCATACATTTAGTTTATTATAGTTTTAAAGATATTTTTCTTTTTTTATTTTAACGAAAGTTTATGTTTTATGACGCAATATTTAAAATATTTTGCTAAGAAATATCTTAAATATAAAATTTTATATAATTAAAATACTTTTGGATTATTAAATGTAAATTATTGTATTATTAAATGTAATTGGTTAATGTATTATTAAATGTATTAAATTATTATAAATTGTTGATAGAGCAAATCGCCATTCGTTTTTCGGCCATTCGAAAAACTCAGTGTTTAGCCCTGTATGAGTCTAAAATTTAATTCATAGTGGACTTAAAAATGTCTTGAATTTAACTTAGAACCCTGGAGAGTGTTTCCCTGAACAGGGTTGCGGCTAGAAGGGCATCCTCTGCATAAAACTTATCCTGGAATAGTTGGCGGTTAAATCCCACTATGGCGACCCCTGATAAATAATGGGACTAAGCTGAAGGCAAATGATGAATGATAATCTCACAATTATGATTCTATTGAAATCTTGGTTTTATAAGGGAATTTTTGATATATAAACTCAGATAAATTCAGAATTGAGAGATTATCAACATGCAATTCTTTCTCACAATAATCAGTTTATATCTTTCAATTTTATCCTTTCTCTTATTTCTGGGTTTCCATTTTACACTTCTTATTTCTTATCCTACAATTCAAACTTTTTTCTCAGAATTATGATAAATAAGTATGAATTGGCTGATACAATGTTACACAATCTACATGTTTCCAAAAATACATGTTTCCAGGTTACATGTTCCAGGTTACGTCAAATGCTTCCAGAAAGAAAAATCAAACAGGTTTGGAACAAGTAAGAGGTGACTAAATTATGGCAATTTTCAGTTTTGGGTGAACTATCCCTTTAAGTTATTGTTGTAATAAGTTATTCATTCATTCATTCATTCATTCATTCATTCATTCATTTTCCTTCGGCTTTGTTCCTTTATTCATCAGAGGTTGCCACAGCGGAATGAAACACCAACTTATCCAGCATGTTTTACACAGAGGATGCCCCTCCAGCTGCAAGCCAGTACTGGGAAACACCCATACACTCTCATTCACACACATACACTATGGACAACTTAGTTTATTCAATTCACCTATAGCGCATGTCTTTGGACTGTGGGGGAAACCCGGAGGAAACCCACGTCAACATAGGGAGAACATGTTAACTTCACAAAGAAATGCCAACTGACCCAGCCGGGACTAGAACCAACAACCTTCTTGCTGTGAGGCGACAGTGCTAAACACTGAGCCACATTGTCGCCGTGATAAATTATTATTTTAAATAATGTATTCAAATTAATTTCACATACCTAAATATACTGCAGCATGTTTAGAACCTTTAGTAGCCTAAGTTACATAATTTTGTTTAGTTGCCTGTGGGGAAATCTCAGAAGAATTGTGATCTCATTTTATCCAGCATTAAGAAGCTCCCACATATGGCCAGGTACAAATAAGCCAGACCGTTTCTACAGAAACGGGTATGAGAAAGAGAAACAAAAAAAGACAGGGAGTGCTCCTTTAAAAACGACTCTATCTCTAGGGTCCAAGGGTTGTAAATTTACAGCTCCCATTAAAATAAAAAGTAAACCCTCTTTAGAGAGAATTTATGGTGTGCAACAGCCACAGACCACAGCGACACTGCAGCTGTCCCAGACTCCTGGGATTCAACTTCACACTCCCGCCCAATTCACTCGCACACCACGCCTGACTGGCTGACTCGCTCCACTCTGGCTGTCAATCAAAGCTAAGCGTTTTGACAGCAGAGTCCGTTGGAGAGGGGAAGGGGGAGTTTTTTCACTTCTTTTGCATGGAAAGGTATATTGAATTTCACGCTGCCGTGCATTCTGCTGGCTAACACGTTTGTACCTGATCATGTGTGGTCAGTTGATTTGTGTACTTGATTACACCTCTCTATTCTGGCTAGGACCCGTCATTCTAATTGCCCTGGAGATTTACAGGGAAAGGGTGTGTTTGGGAGAGTGTGTGACAGAAATACAGTAATGAAAATGGTCTATGAAAGTAGCAATGTTGATTGATTTATATACTAGCTTAAAGGCTACAGAAGATTTAGTCCCTGCCTCATGCAGAAAGGTTGGAAATGAGTATGTGCTGTTCTATTTAGCACTGGGAATAAAATGCACATTGCTGTTTTGCTCAATATTCCAGTGGGCTTGGTCTGCATGTTGAGCATCGCCAACAGCAAATCTGGCTTAACATCAGTTTATATGGATACTTTTTAAATTGTAGCTTAACATAGCTTATAGTCTCTGTCCGTCTCTCTGTTTGTCTGTCGGTCTGATGCAGAAATTGACCGATTTCTCTATTAACCATAATTCATCACAGTTTATAAATTGTACTGAACGTAGCTATTACAATTTATGCAAATTGACAACAAAGTTTTGCTTGCAGTGGGACAAAATTAGCTTAATTACATACATACAATTCTATATATATATATATATATATATATATATATATATATATATATATATATATATATATATATACAGAAGTACAGTCGCAAAAATGTAAAGGTCTGGATATGAGAGAATATTAACATTGTTTAGGATTTGTTTTATTTGCTGCTAAGTAGAAACCCGGGACGTATGGCTCTTTCACTGTTTAAAGTAAAAGAAAAAAAACAAGATCATACTTTTATGATGTTAGTTTTAATACATTAAAAAAAATAAAATCTGAGAAATCCTTTGGCTTTTTTCTTTTTTTGCTGTATCGAAAACATACCGAACCGTGACACCACTTTGTCGTATCGAACCAAACCGTGATTTTTGTGAACCGTTACACCCCTAATATATATATTATAGATTTTTGTTTGTTGGTTGTTTTGTAAAGCACTTTGGTCAACATCTGTTGTTTTTAAATGTGCTTATAAATAAAGCAACAAACAAGCATAATATTAAGATTTTATAAGAGACATGGATGGATGAATCCACATTTTGTTTAAAAACAACACATGGAAACAGGCTTACTGCATTTGAAGTGGCACTTCTGTTTGTTCAGAGACATTTATATATATATATATATATATATATATATATATATATATATATATATATATATATATATATATATATATATATATATAAACACACACACACACTCTCACTCAATCACTGGCCAATTTATTAGGTACGCCTTACTAGTACTGTGTTCGAAGCCCTTTCGCCTTCAGAACTGCCTTAATCCTTCATGGCCTAGATTCAACAAGGTACTGGAAATATTCCTCAGATATTTTGCTCCGCATTGACATAAAGCATAACGCAGTTGCTGCAGATTTGTCGGCTGCACATCCATGATGCGAATCTCCTCTTCCACCACATCCCAAAGGTGCTCCAATGGATTGACATCTGATGACCCTGGAGGCCATTTGAGTACATTGAACTCAGTGTCATGTTTAAGAAACCAGTCTGAGATGATTTGCGCTTAATGACATGGCACATTATCCTGCTGGAATTAGCCATCAGAAGATAGGAACACTGTGGTTGTAAAGGGATTGACATGGTCAGCAACAATACTCAGGTAGGCTGTGGGGTTGACACGATGTTCAATTGGTACTAATGGACCCAAAGTGTGCCAAAAATGTCTTCTGCTGCTGTAGCCCATCTGCCTTAAGGTTGGATGTGTTGTGTGTTCAGAGATGCATGCCTTCTGCATGCCTTGGTTGTAAAGAGTGGTTACTTGAATTACTGTTGCCTTTTCTATCAGTTGGAACTAGCCTGGCCATTCTCCTCTGACCTCTGGCATTAACAAGGCATTTGCCAGAACTGCCGCTCACTGGATATTTTCTCTTTATCCAACCATTCTCTGTAAACTACTCTGTAAAATACTCAGACCAGCCCGTCTGACACCAACAACCATTCCATGTTCAAAGTCACGTAAATCACTTTTCTTCCCCATTCCGAAGCTCGGTTTGAACTGCAGCAGATTGTCTTGACCGTGTCTACATGCCTAAATGCATCGAGTTGCCATATGATTGGCTAGTTAGAAATTTGCATTATTTAGCAGTTAGGTTTTGAAAAAGCCATCAAAAAATCAATTTAGACCACAAATAAAAAAAATGTCCCTTAAATAACTAGAGGGACTGATACTGAGCTCCACACACAGCAGGAATCAACTCGACTAAACTAAAATAGCCAACGTAACTGCACCTATTAATATAGGCTCACAGAAGCGATTCACCATTAGTTTAAAACATGGACTCATTTAATAGATTTTGATCATTTGCTATAGCTTTAATGTGTAGCTTGCTCAGTACTACTACCCGAGCTTGATGTTGTGGTTTTATTTAATCTATCAAGCGTTCTTTTTAAACAATCTATTTTAAGCCTAGTACTCTGCAGATCTTTGTCATTCCGCCAGCACGGTAATCCCAAAATGGACCATGATCAAACCAGCACCAGAAATGTATGAATGCACTCTGTCTATCGCACTTCACATTCAGCCAGAAACTCTGAGCCGACCCCCCGCCGGCCTTGTAATCGTCGGGCGTTTATTTCAATATTGCGTGTGTTGTTTTATTGTCTTCATTTTTAGGTTGCCATGTCATGTCGAGGTTTTGCCCTCCTGTGCAGATGTGCTCTCCGTGTGCCATGGTATGCACCCACATATGGGAGCTTTATAGTGATGCCAGCTGCTGAAGCGGCCATGGCACGCTCAGATTAGGAGACGGGTGTTTGACCCATCTGCCTCTCTTCTGTGCTGGTGCCAAAAATGAGGAGTTTCCCTTAACCTTAAGCACATTCCATGAGAAAAATAGAGAGATGAAAGCACGACTGGGATGTGATAGATAGAGGGATTAAAGGATGGGACGGCGAGGACGAAAGCAAGCCAGGAAAAAGAATTGGATCATTCTGTGCTCCTTTGCTGTTTATTTGATGGACAGAGTGTGAGAGAGCACAGACTTTAAGGCCCAGTGCTTTGTGTGTGTGTATGGGGGATGAAGGATGGCTGAAGTGTGTGAGAATGTTCCATTTGTTGAAGTGTGAACACCCTTTAGCATGCATTGTGCTAAACAAAAGCATATTTTCACAACGTAATGGAGACTTCACAGGGTGGTAGTAGGTGTGCAGTTTAGCCAGATGGGCTCTTATGTATGCTAGGGCTGCACGATATTGGAAAAAATTGATGCTGCAATATTTTGTTTTTCAGCTATATACATTGTGATATGAAATATACTTCACTAGATAGATTGAATAACTCTTTTTGTGAATGTTTTATTATTTCAGAATGATTAGAGTGATTTTATTGGGGAGTGCATCTGCATAAATGATTGAATTAACTTTAATGAACAGTTTTTCTTTGATGTTTGGCGTGATCTCAACTGAAACACGAAAGGGAGAAGGCAGGGCATCCAGTAGCCCTGCCCCTTTAAAAAAACAGTCAATATTTTGTTTTTATCAAAGCTCTAAATTATTAAAATTTACTTTAAACTAGATGATTTTAGTGGTGAAAAACAAATGAGAGAAAAAAATGCTTTATATTACATTTGTCTTAATAGCAGTTGAACACAAATATTTAAAATATAATGTTAAATGATACTTGGTAGTCTTCACTGTAAAAATGTATGTTTGTTAAGGCTACAAATGCTATTGTTTCTTGTGCCTGACTGCTTTAATCTAGCTTGATGTGTTTAACAGGAAGACATTTTGATTAATAAGCTTTAAACGGTTAAACTTTGCCATTAATCTACAAGCTCTTGGTCAACAATAGTCCATACTTGATGTTGATATCCTGCCATGTGACAATTGTGGATTGTACAGCCCTAGTTCTCGACATGTGAGAGAGCCTCTTTATAGTGTCTAATATTAAAGGGTTAGTTCACTACAAAATTAAATTTTGTCATTTACTCTCTCTGCATGTCACTCCAAACCTGTAAGACTTTTGTCTATCTTCATAATGCAAAGGAAATTGTTTTTCTCCCTTCATTGTATTTCTGTTCATCTAAAATTTTGATACTTCAAAGCCTCCATACAGAGGTCAAAAAATAAATCCAAATAATAATCAAGTGGTTTAATCCAATTCTACTTAAGAGACTCAGTTCTTATGCTTAACATGATCAACAGATTAAATGAAGGTCCTTTTTAGCATAAACACTGGTCAAAGATCGTAAATAGAAGCTCAACCAAACCTGCTTGACACACAAGAAGAAAGAATCATTGGCTCTCGAGCATCAAGCACGCATGCTTCGCTTTATGACCAAATTTGAAAGCTGTAATCACTTGGTTAATGTATATGAAAAATAAAATCCTTAATTATATCATTTTAATATAATTATGTTATAAAGCCACTATGTTGATTCAAAAGACTTTATTTATACCACTTAATTCACATGGATTTTTTTGTTAGCTCTTTTATAACATTTTTAATGTCGAAGTTTGGGGTGAATAGACTCGTTTCTATGATTTGATTACAATTCATTCATTTGTGATCCGAAGACATGAGGGTAAGTGATGACTATTTTGGGCCATTTTGGAGTGAACTCAAGGTGCGTCCCAAATCGCATACTTACTGTATGCACTATTCTGTTCATTCATGTTCACACTAAAAACCCTAAAAATGATAAGTGCACTTTAGGTGCCCGGAAGAGGCACTTATTCAACCGGTAAAATGAAGTGTGTAATGATGGACACTTCTCACACTCAACGGCCACTGCTTTGCTCATGTAACGGAAGGGACGGAGCTTTCGGGCGCTGATGTTGGATTACTTTATTTATTTTGGATTGTGAAAGCAAAATTCGCATAACGAGAGTGGGTATAGCGCCTCCCGATGGAGAATGCGGTTATACTCATGGAAGATATTATTTGGTGGTTTGGACATTCATTTCACTGATTTGGCAACCATCAAACATAATCAGGGAAACGGTTTGAATTTTCGCTTAGTAAACATTAGTGCTCCATCTAGAATGACACTACATTCATATACTATGCTGTTGAGTGTGTAAGTGCATCACTACATAGTGTATAGTGTACTGTTTGGGATGTAAATTAAGTCTTAGCATACATTTTAGGAGTAGTTTAACCAGGATGGTGCAAAAGTGCAATCATTTAGATATATAAGAGAAAAGCAGTGGTGATATTTTTCTTTTTTGAGTTAAGAGTAAGACTGGTCTTACTACCAGGTGCAAATAGGCCCAGAGTCTCATGGACTGATTAAACACAGAAACTCCTCTGCAAACAACAAAGTTTTTAAACCCAGCCTGCTTCTGGAACGTCTAACCTTCTCTTAAGCATTGCATTCCAAAATTTCATTAGTGGTTTGGAGAGATTCAATAGAGAAAATGACCAAGTGAGGGAGGGAAACACAAAAGAAGAGAATGTTAATTCCCATGTAATGTTCCCAAATGAGAGGAGGAAAAAGAAACATGCTATTTCATTGACACATGTGAGGATGAAAGACTTGCGTTTGCGGTCCAAGAGACTTCTTTTTCTAGTTCAGCTGTTGCAGATCTTGTACGCAACCAACAGGACATTATTGATCTCGCACCTTCATTTCTCTGTGTCTTGTTTTCAGTCAACTCCCCAGCATTAGCTCGCTCGTTTTCATTGTTGTTTATGGAAAGTTTTGAGGTAGAACAGAGGGAGAGAGGATGGCAAAATAAATAATAGCTGGCTGCAAACGCATATGCGCCACAGCTGGAAGTGATTTAGTCTCTTTTAGAGTGGACAGAGGCATTATGGGAAAAGTGCAGATGGGCACAGGTGCAGTCAGTGGGCAGTTTGAGCCAAAATCAAATCACAGTCTCTAAACAGAGAAAGGAAAAACAGCAGTCGAGCACAGCTGACCAATTCTTATGTGGATGACACTAGCCATTTATTGCTCATTTATTAGAGCTTATTCTATTGCCATTTTTTCCTGCATGTTTCTTCTTATTCTTGATTGCCCCTATATATAACAGAATTTTAGTGCATTTCATGGATTAGATTGAGATAACTAGTATGTCATTCATTCATTTTTTTTGGCGTAGTCCCTTTATTAATCCGGTGGTCGCCACAGCGGAATGAACCACCAACTTATCCAACACATGTTTTACGCAGCGGATGCCCTTCCAGCCACAACCCATCTCTGGGAAACACCGATACACACCGATGTCATACACCACGACAATTCAAACTGTATACCGCATGTGCACCCAGAGGAAACCCACGCGAATGCAGGGAGAACATGCAAACTCCACACAGAAACGCCAACTGACCCAGCCGAGGCTCGAACCAGCGACCTTCTTGCTGTGAGGCAACAGCACTACCTACTGCGCCACTGCATCGCCCACTAGTATGTCATGTAATTTCCTATTTCCAGTAATATTTTAGCAGAACTAACATATATTCGAATGATTTATATGAAAGAACAATGCCATTATTAATGAATGAGACCCATTGTTCACATAGCGCCAACACACAGTAGGACATGTTCCTGGATTAACATCTATGTTGATGCTAGAACAACATTCCAATCAGCCAATCAGAATAAATCAGAAAAATCTGAAAAAAGAAAAAAGAAGGGATACGTTTACAATTTGTGTTAAGTTTAGGCTTACGGTTAGGTTTATGCACTTCTACATGATTGTTATTCAACTATTATTCCCCTCGGATTCTGGGAATAATTTATGTTTTTTTAATCAGTAATTGGTAATTTATCAGTTATGGTTGGCTTTAGGGGTAGGGAATAGGTATGGATTACATTTTTGAACAAAAATGATGTTCCAGGATCAACATAGATGCTAATCCAGGATTGCATCGTACTTGGCAAAATCATGACGTGCTTCAGATAGCATCAAGATTTTAATCTATATAATTTATAGTGTGTATTGAACAATTATGTTAATAGCTATATTTTAATTAGCTTTTATTGCTTGTATTTATATTCCATGAATTGTACTGAAAACTAGGTTGTTTCTTGGCATCAGTGGTACCATGATGAAATACCTGTGGAACTTTTAAATGACACAACTTAAAATGTCCTTTGTTTATTGAATTTATTATGTCCTTTGAAAATTATTTATAATAATATAGAGAATTATAGCTTTTCATTGAATGACATGATCAAAGAGAAACATTGACACTCATTAAATATTTATAAACAATAAATAATTTTATAAGCTTTACAACAATATTGAACAGACAGAAAGCAGAAACATTTTGCTTGACCAACCTCAGCAGTAGCACATTGCCAAATTATTTATTGACCTTCAACTGTCTTTGCAGAATGCACAATCCTTGTTGCCCACCTTGCTATTATTATTTATTTTATTTAAATTTTTTTGCTTAGCAAACTTGTTTCTAGTCATGTAGTGTGTATCCTCCTGTCACTGATCCATCCTGCAGGGTGAACACAGTAGCAACTGAATGTTACCCCACAGAGTCATGCAGTGTGAAACACGGCGATGTGACATTGTGAAGTATAAACTGGGCATAAACCAGTTATCCATGTAACCATAAGTGTGTATCACAGTGGCATTTCTAATAGCTCATAATACCAATCGTTATCTGCCTCTTCACAAATATTTCTGAGCATATTGCTTGAGTACCGATTGATGATTGGCTCCTGTACTAGAAGGTGGGGCTTAATTTGCTTTATTGACCGTTGCACTTTTCCTCATTCAAAACTATACGAGTGACATATCTTGTGTGTTCTATCGTCTTGGATCAGCTCCCTGGTGAAGCACATGTCAGTGTCCTCAGGATGAGAAATGAAGGCCCTGGCAACTGCCACAGAGTTACTATGGTTACTACTAATGTTTGAGGAAAGTGCATTTATTCAAAACTGACTGGATTTGCCTTTGCATTAAATCATTTTATTGCATATTTTCCAGCGGAGTCATCACAGTGGCGCACTGGGTAGCACGATCGCCTCAAAGCAAAAAGGTCGCTGGTTCAAGCCTTAGCTGGGTCAGTTGGCAATTCAGTGTGGAGTTTGCATGTTCTCCCTGTGTTCTTGTGGGTTTCCTCCAAGTGCTCCGGTTTCCCTCACAGTCCAAAGACATGCACTACAGGTGAATTGGGTAAGCTAAATTGTCCGTAGTGTATGTGTGTGAATGAGTGTGTATGGATGTTTTCCAGTGATGGGTTGCAGCTGGAAGGGCATCTGCTGTGTGAAACATATGCTGGATAAGTTGGCGGTTCATACCACTGTAGCGACCCCAGATTAATAAAGGGACTAAGCCGGAAAAAAAAAATGAATGAATGAACTTTCCAGCCAATCAAAATCAAGCATTTCAACAGACCATGGAATAAAGCACTTTCTAGACCAGAATTTTATTGTTACTACCATGCACACTAATTCTACACGCTCTCCTTGTCTTGTCTTTTGTTTTAGTCCAGGAGTCTGTGAATTACTGCCAACAGAAGTTTGGTCGCACCTCTGTGCAGTTTGGTTTTCCGCTCCTCCCTGACAAATCTCTTCATCTTTCTGTCTAATCTCTCCATGCAGTCGTCTCCATCCTGTCAGTCTCCACGGCTTGAACTCGCTGTCAGCCTGCAGTGACCATCTGTGTCTGTTTAATAAGATCATGGAGAGAGTTTCTCTTTTCCTCTCTTTTATTTTCTCTCTTACACCCCCTTTCTCACTTTTTGCACTTGTCCAAAAACAAACTCTGCCATTTGACTTGGCAGCACCCGTAGCGGAGACTTCAGCCATTCTTTCCCTTCATACAAAAAAAGAAAATAACAAGACAAAAGAGCAGGAAAATAATCAACTATTGCTCAGCGCTCCAGCTGCTTCTGTGCTGTAAGGAGGAAAGGAGTGAGAAATGACAAGAGAGTATGAAACACGCAGAGAAAGTGAAAGGCTACACCATCGAGACACAGGGAAATGCTCAGGCTGGTCTCTAGGAGCTGAGGGAAAGATGGAATAGAGATGAATAAACAAAAAAGGAGAGGAGCATTGTTGAGAGGGGTCAGAAGTCAAGTAAAACTCAGCCCCCTGAAAGCCCATTGCTCTGAACAAACATGCCAGCAGAGATGAGCGGAGCTGCATGGGGCTTTAGGACATTTATTAAAGCTTGTGTGTGTTGGGTGGGGGAGTCAGGTTTTATTTGCCTTGTAGAGAGGGAGACCTGGACAGGATTTGTCTAGGTCTCCCTCTCTACACTGTGTAGTTCAAGTATTAATTTGGATTTCCTTAAAGAACCTTTCAGTCAATAGTTCTAAAACAAAAACATTAATTTATTTCTACTTTGACAAACATTTAAACTTGTATTTTAAAGTACTTTTTGGTAAATGGAAAGGTTCCATGCTGTTAAAGAGGTGGTCCACTATGATATCATTGTTGATGTGCAATGTAGCTGTGTAAACATAGACAACATCTCTAAATGTAATGCGCTCAAAGTTCAATGCAAAGAGAGACATTGGCTTTTACAGAGTTAGCTTAGCAAAGCCTACAGCGAACAAAGTGTGGGAACTACAAAAAAATATATCTGGGTTAGTGAGATCACAAACACTTCAGGTTACTTCACTTCATTCATCATGCGCATAAACCCTGCTCAGCTAAGGTAGTGTGGCCAGAGGTGCTGTAATGTTATAGCAGCGAAAGCTAAAATGCCGCCCGAATGCTGCTATTTCCACAGAGCTTCTTCTGTTTCTGTATTTGGGTTTCCAAAGGACACAACACAAAGAAAGAAGTGCTTAGTTAAATTTTAATTATGTTCCAGAGAATTATAAAAAATATATAGCTAGCATTTGACAAAGGAGAGCTTCCAGAATCTCTCCCAGTTCAGTGCTGGATTCGGCTAAAACTCCTCAAAGAAGAAGCAGCTCAAACCATATTAGAAGAAGCTGTGTATTGTGAGCCACAACCTGTAAGTATTTTTATTTGTTAAAATTGATCTATTACATGCACAGTTTCTAGCGTTAACGGTATGTTGTAGCAAATATGTAAACAAGGATAAAAACAACAGAACAATTAACAATTTAGTTACAAATTAATACTTATCCTCCAAACTGCTGTATACACCCACAATCTTCACCAGTACTGCAGTGTCTCTCCATACTGCCACTTTCCCTGTGTTCTACGTCTCAAATAACAAACTCACAAAAGATATGTGAACCTTTCATATTACTTACACATGCTTATAACCTAAATATATGTGAAAGACATTTGTCAGATTTTATTTTAGAGAGCGGGCGTGAGGTTCATCTGTGTCCTTTGTGTCATTTTGATTCAGGCTCAAACTGATAAATGCTACTCTGACTGACTGTAAGTATTTACACAACAAAGGCAAAGCGCATGCTTGTAGGGGCATGACGCCTTTCCTGGTGACGTGAAGCCAATCCGCGAATCAAAGCACATTATGTTAGCTGACCAATCAGAGCCTCTTGAGGGCAAGCTTTTCGGAGGAACTAGGAAATATGATAATATTGTTTTCATGTTAGCTGAGTAGCTGTATATTAGAGCTCTGCTGACCAGTTTTCTTGTGGCGCGGTAATACATTTCCGAATAAAACACGGTAGCGGTCGGGAACTCTGGTGTAATTTGAATGGTACTGGGCGGTCTAACAAGGTATCGCTCCCGAGAGAAAGAGCGCACTCTCCTGAGAAAGAGAGAGAGGTATCCGCCTTAGTGCTGTGTGTGTGTGAGAGAGAGAGAGAGCGAGAGAGCACTACTGCTTTGCACTACTGCCCTTTTTGCACTACAGCCCTTTTTGCACTGTCTTGTTTGTACACAGCAAAGCTGCACGGCTTTGGCAATGCGAATGTAGTTATTTTTCATACCAATAAAGCACCTAAATGTGAGAGTGCGCGCATCCACCGTGGTGCTCTCTCTCTCTCTGTGTGTGTGTGCGTGCGTGCGTGCGTGTGTGTGTGTGTCGCTTGTAATAGGCTGACTGGATTCTGTAACATCCAGCTGCGTGTTTTTTGGGAGGCCTATTTAATCTCTATACATTCTTCCATGGCCTAATATGTACCTGCTACGTGAATAGAAATAATGCTGATATGACAGTACACAGTAGTAGTTGACAAATATATTGAGTGGATATGTTTGTAAATCTGACTTTGAAAGAGTCAGTGCCTCACCAGCCACAAATCTCACCGCATATCACGCGGCACTCATGTCTCATCACAAAGGGGCAAATAAAACTGACATCTAGCCTACATTCCTTGCACGACCTACGCTTTTATCTTTATCTCTATCTTTTGGTAGTACCTAATTTTAACGTGAGATTTTGAAAACAAGATCTAAGTTTAGTGGGAATGGTCGGGTCGGGAAGAAAACAAGCGGGTCGGGCAGCGGGAAAACAAAGACTGAATATACGGCGGGAGCGGTCGGGTGAAGTATAAAACTGGGACCAAAAATTTCTGTCCCACGCAGATCTCTACTGGATATAACCAAAGATATATATATAAATAACGTAATTTTCTACAAATGAAGCATGAGCACACATTGCTTTGCATCTTATAAGCACAACCAAGCCTTAAAAATACACTCTGCACTACCTCTTTAAAGGTTTTTCATGAAACCACGGATGACAATAAGAAACCTTTATGGTCTTATTGAGTTAAAGTAATTTAATTAATTGCCAAACATTGACTTAGTACATAAATAAAGATGTACCAGAGCAAATAACAATGAATAATGAAAGAAAGGACTACTACTTCAAAGTAGATAATTTGCACCACAATTTTGATCAAAGTTGTTCAAGAAATAAACAAAACAAGAATTTGGCAAACTTTTTTAGGGAATTCTAACAGGCCACAGACCAAACAAAGAAACACCAAATATTCTTATAGCTGGGGATATTATTCACTCACTAAATAAACAGTTGAGGTCAACTCTAATTCTCTATTATGATCAATACCCAAGTGTGTGTTTGTGTAACTGCACTCTTGCATTGATCCTTTTACATTCTGAAGATTGCTGTCCCTCCCATTGGGAGAGAAAACTGACTCCCACTGCTCTTTATCAGACCCTGGGGCTTCTGATAGCATCTAAACCACATGATGCTCATTCCTGGGCAGAACGAGAGAGAAATACAAAGAGAGAGAGAGAGAGACTCTACAATCTCTCTCTTATCTACGGGACAGGTTTTCGTCCATTTAATGCCCTCGGACAGCATAATTCTTCTTGAGTGATTTGTAGTTTTCCCAAATTCTTGCTGGAGGGTGTGCTGAAACATGAGCGTAACCGTACGTTTCAGCATGAAGATAAATGTGCTGAGGAAACCAGGGGGAAAAGAGTCCAGACTCCTGCCACCGCTGTTCATTCATAGCGAAAGACCTGTGTGTGTGTTTGAGAGAGTCTAAATGAGAAGCAGACAGTGACATTGTGTCATGTTCTCCTGCTCAGAGTCACAGATCTGGAGCGCAGCTGGGCCGCTCTCCTCCACCCAAACCTGCAGTCTTATCAACATCTCTCCCTCTCTCTGCGATTCATCCTCATCATAATGTTTATTCTCCTTTCATCTACTCCCTGCCCTTCCTGTGCCATTTTCCTTTCATGTGCGTATGTGTGAGTCCACTAATGTTGGCCCAATCTGAGTGTGAGTGCAATTGTGTATAGTCAACATGTACTGTAGGTGTGTTTCATGTGCTCCAGTTGGTTTTTACCTGAGTGTAGGATGCAATGGGCTTCTTTTTTGGTAAAAAAAGGCCACTTTTAAGGGAAAATGGGTGGAATTGTTGAATAGAAAGCATTACTTTATACTCATACATACATAACATAATAATGAAAGGCTTTGTCCCACCTCGCCACCCCTTAGAAAAGAGAATTTTATCCTCAATATCTCCGCTAATGTCATTTTATACTATTTTGTTTATCTTAGAAACACAAATAAATATATTGTGAATAAAACCACTTCTTTAAAAGTCTGTTCAATAAAAACTAGAGATTTGCCCATAATAAATCTCTTAATCAATGATGTGTGTTATTAGTTTGATAATTAAGCTTTTTTCTTTCTTTTAAGTCAATAATAATTCTAAAAAGAAATGATCAAAATTAGGGCTGCACGATATTAAAAAAACTGACATTGCGATACTTTCTTTTTATACATTATATATTGCAATAGTGAATATAATTTCACCAGGTGGAAAGAATTGATCATTTTAGATACATTGGGATGATTTCGTAAGGGAGTGCATTTGCATAAAATAAAAATTAAAAAAAACAATCTCAAAAACTGATACATTAGAGCAGTGATACTGAGCAAATAAAATACACAGTGCTTTATGACTTTCTATGTCCAGCAAAATTCAGATACACAAATGTAGTAATAAAAAAATATAAAATAACACTGTCTTCATCATATATACAGCTGAAGTCAGAATTATTAGCCCCACTTTAAGTTTTTTTTTTT